>NC_056746.1:454610180-454860180 GCF_019279795.1 Protopterus annectens
AACATGGTAGTTATGTACTTATTATAATGCTAGATCTTTTTATCCACATCTCTTCTTACTGCTAATGGGTTTTCAGTTTGCTTGTTGAATCCAAGCTGGGAAAACTAGTGCTATAGCCTCGAGGTCCTTTAATTTATCCTACCCATAATGCACCTGTAGGTGAATCTGCACCACCCACCCCACCCCGTCCAAAGGAAGAGGCATCCATGGTTACCACGGCTGTGGCATCAGAAATGGTTTTCCTAGGAGAATGAAGGGGGAAGTTAACCTCATATGTACATGAACTCAGCAAATATGGATAATTATTATTGGGGAAGAAAGATGATCTGTTACTAGTGAACATTGAGCTCGGAACAACCACTGTAGTTTTGTCATATGGAATTGAGCAAGATATTCTACTGTTATGAAAGAAGAAGCCATCAGTTCTAGGACTCAAAGGACTGTACAGATGAAAACTGAAGGAAGTTTTGAATGGAAGCCTCAAGATCTGAACCCTTTCTGAAGGAAAATAAATTACTTCTGTAGTTGTGTCCAGGTGGCATCCTATCAACTGCATGGCTTTAGTTTGTTGCAGATTTGATTTGTTGTAGTTTACAGACATGTTCAAGTACAGACAAAGCTGAAGAAAGTAGTTTCTGGCTTCTTTTAATGCGGTAGCACAGAGTTAGCTGCAAGGGCCGCAGTAGGTGCAAGGGGTGCACTTTTTAAAAAAAGTCACTTCCCCACAAACAATTTATTATAGCCAAAAAAAGTTCTTAAATTTTACTTGTAACAAAAGTGTTTTATTACAGTTATACTAGCAGTCCCTTAATTGTCCTTCTAAACATTAATGACAAAGTGGGAATTATGCTTTAGAGTCCTTCCACCAATTTAGCACAGTCAAAGTTTGAGTCTTTCTTTAGTCACTTCTTGCAGAAGCACAACTCTTAAGTACAAACTGCACATTATGGAAATGACATTTTACATTTCTTCCATTTCCTACTTTCACATTACTGCTGATGTTCTTCCACTTCAGCTCCACTGCCCAACACTGGCCTCTGAATCAAATCCAAGGTAATTCTGAGTTTTCTAGTCAGCTCTTAGTCTTTTCTGTCACACAATCATTATCCTTTGGAACAATGGAAAAGGCTTCACTAGTAAGTTCTCTCTATTAGCTTTGCTGTTGCCAGAAGAATGAGAAGCAGAGTACCCTTCAGCTTGCTGGCTCAGTCTTCATTGGCTAAACATTTCCATTTCCTCCTTAGCCTGCTCTGCATGCAAAAATGTATTTGATCCTCTAGGAAAAAAATATTCTAAAAACAGCTAAATATAGTAACAAGACATACAAAAGAAAGAATAGGTACTAATTTTAAGCTTTTAAGAGGCCCATAGAGGCCTATTTTAGAAGACAGGTTGTAAGGAGTCCAAATATCAAAATGTGCAGACTTCTAACTGTAACTTTAACCTAGTCTCATCCTACCATACAGAATTCTAAGGTGAAGTATTATTCAATGAAATTATTCATTTCATCTCCTGGGATAAACCATTACCATTACTATCCTGTATCATCGAAATAATACTGCTAGATGTATGGAAATGAATCTGCTTAGTTAGAGGTAAACCACTTTGATCAGTGCATACAATTTACAAATCCTCTTTCAGATTTCTTTTTTCCTATATCAAAACACATTCCTTCCATTTACAGAGTATACACTGTACAAATCCTCTTACAGATTTATTTTGTCCTTCATCAGATTCTTCCACTGAATGATATGCATATTATTATTGTCTGGCAGTGCAGAGTATTAGGACTCTAAACTGTTAATGAAATACTTTCTGTAACCAAAGGTACAGGGCTTGATTCCTTCCACCCTGCATACCTGGTGTGGGTGAATCTGAGCAAGTAGCTTAACCAGATAATGCTCCCAGTTCACCCCTGAAAAGGGACACTTGTATCCAGTGGGCTGACCCAGTTAACAAATGTATAAAATTAAACAGTCTGAAGCCAACAGTAGTTATCTGACCAACTACACTGTAAATACGAGAATTCAGGTCAATTTTTCTTTGTGCCCTTAGCATGATTAATAATTCATGCATATGCAAATTTTAGGCTTCCAGATATAAATAAAAACATGTCAGATTATTTTTTCCAAAAAAGACCTAACTATTCCTTCACTTTCTGAATAATATCATTATCCTTTAACCAGAAGTGAGATGTTTTAATGCCATCATAATTTTAGTAACCACACATCTAACTCCAAAAGTCAATGCTCTATGATCTCTAGATTGACAATGTACAGTAAGCCATGACTCCAGATAATATAAGTGCAACTGATAAGAAACAAAAATCTTTACTAGAAAAAGTGTTTGACTGTATCGCCTAATGAGTATGTTTTTCTTTTCTGGAGTTCTTAACTCTCCATATATTTATTGAAGAATGGGTTGTTATAGACATATTAATCAAAATCCTATGATGTTCTAATAATGGTTTAGGTGAGTGGCAGTTATCCTTAAGCTTTGGTAAATGGCTGGCTGGCTATTATATCCTATGCAAGACAAAATCTATATAACTAAGGCTACTGCAGCAGTGATCAAATAATGACTATCTTGAAGTTCTTGCAGTCCTTATGAAATATCTCCTAAAAAGAATATAGTCATAAAAGAGGGATTCAACAATACTCTTTCAGGAATCCCATTATATTTAGCTGCAAAATCTGAATATAAATATACTTTTTTTAATGAGCAATAAATCAGCACTATCAGAGGTAGATGGATCAGCTATGATATGTGCAATCCACCATTTGACTTTTTAATATTAGCAAAAATTTTGTCAGTAATATGACTTTACTATGTGCAAAAGATCACTACTTTTAATAAAAGCAAGATTCCTATTAATATTAAGAGAGACAACATCTGGAAGATCTACAGACATTTAAACAGTTCCAAATTTCTAACCTGTTCTTAAATTTTCAGAAAAAAGGAGGGGGTTGTAAGACAAAAAAACAAACTAGCATAACAGACAGGGAGAGATCTATATAGTATCACAACCTGAAAAATAAACAATAATCTCCATATAAAAAATTAACAATGGTCCCAATTGTTTTAAGTTCTGGCTCTGCCTCAGGAAATGCATGAAGTGACAAATTTAACCCCTTCCAAATAGCCTTCAACATAGCCGGGTAATAAAGGTATGATTTAATCTTCCTTTGGCAGAGAATTCCTCTGATATTTGTGAATGTCCTTCCTGTTTCTAAAACATCTCTGGATGAATATGAACCACAATACATGTTCCCATGTGCCCACTTATCTACATTTGTGCCAGCAACGCTTAGCTGAGCTCACACATTCTATTCTTTAAGGGAACCAGTAAACTCTGAGTAACAATTGTTTGCATAGTTTTGTTTCTGAAAGAAGTAAAGAGGCACTTGTATCTGTAGCAAAAAGAAAAAAAGTCATCTTTTATAATGCATTATTAATATGGAAGCCACGGTCGCAGCGGTAGCGTTGTCGCCTCACAGCAAGAGGATCTCCCGTTCGATTCTCGGCTGGAGCACCTTCTGTGTGGAGTCTGCATGTCCTCCCCATGGTCGAGTGGTATTCGAAAGACATGCATGAATGGGCGTGCCTTCGTTGAAGGTTGGGCATCGAGCTGGTACCTTGGCACCATAAAATCTACTGCCAATTATTAGCGGACCGGAGGTCTGCTGTGGCGACCCCTAACCGGGAAAAGCTGAAAAAACAACAACATTAAACTGAATATTCCAGGATTTTATGTTCTTAGCATTGAAATCATATTTATGCACTCTCCGTGTTGCATTGAGATTAGCTAGTGCTCTTTTTACTTTGGGACAGAGTATGGGAGTTAGTTAATAAACATTTTAAACAATGGAATTCTATCACTTCCTATGCCTTGTTGGTAATACTTCCTAGGATCCAATTAATTTCACTTTCTAGGATGTATAGCTTTATATCAAAGAGCATCCTTCAAATGTATTAGTGACATTAGGTCCCTTTTAATACACTTCTGTATATTCTTGCCACCTCTTCTTAGTACCTTATGTTTCTGTTAGATCATTCCAAACTTTGTCTTTTATTATGCTTATATTTTCCTGCAACATTCCCTTAATATCATAAATCATCTTAAACAAGTCTGTTGCCTTTCCCATTCTACTTTCTTCTTCCAGTTCTTTGCAATGATAGCATAACCATGTCTCTTTATTTCCCCTTGCTATTCCTTTGAAACTCTGCATTCAGTTTCACAGATACCTTCCTAACTTCATTGTATTTTGTTTTTTCTTTCTTTCCTTGGACAGTTAAAAAGCATTTACAGACTGCCATTTTGCCCTTCTTTCTATTTGGAATATTTCTGATGCAACCTCCTGGACAATATTACACACTTCTGTCCATAGTTGTTCAGGTGTTCTATCCCCTAGGTCTAATCCCTTAAATGAATGCTTAACTGCAAAGTATATACCCAGTCACATTTCAGTATTGACTATGTGGTGAGAGCCAAGCCTAAAGCCATCTCTTAGGCTGTTGAAAGAGTGCATGCTATGAGCAATGAATTAGCTTTGCAATATTATTCAAGTATATATCCTATTTCATTTCATACTCCAAAGTGAAACATGGTAGTTATGTACTTATTATAATGCTAGATCTTTTTATCCACATCTCTTCTTACTGCTAATGGGTTTTCAGTTTGCTTGTTGAATCCAAGCTGGGAAAACTAGTGCTATAGCCTCGAGGTCCTTTAATTTATCCTACCCATAATGCACCTGTAGGTGAATCTGCACCACCCACCCCACCCCTGTCCAAAGGAAGAGGCATCCATGGTTACCACGGCTGTGGCATCAGAAATGGTTTTCCTAGGAGAATGAAGGGGGAAGTTAACCTCATATGTACATGAACTCAGCAAATATGGATAATTATTATTGGGGAAGAAAGATGATCTGTTACTAGTGAACATTGAGCTCGGAACAACCACTGTAGTTTTGTCATATGGAATTGAGCAAGATATTCTACTGTTATGAAAGAAGAAGCCATCAGTTCTAGGACTCAAAGGACTGTACAGATGAAAACTGAAGGAAGTTTTGAATGGAAGCCTCAAGATCTGAACCCTTTCTGAAGGAAAATAAATTACTTCTGTAGTTGTGTCCAGGTGGCATCCTATCAACTGCATGGCTTTAGTTTGTTGCAGATTTGATTTGTTGTAGTTTACAGACATGTTCAAGTACAGACAAAGCTGAAGAAAGTAGTTTCTGGCTTCTTTTAATGCGGTAGCACAGAGTTAGCTGCAAGGGCGCCCGCAGGCAGGTGCAAGGGGGTGCACTTGCACCCCCCTGGAACCGGCTGGCCGAGAAATTAATTTAAATAAAAAAAGTTTTTTTTTTTAAAGGATGTTCCTCTTTAAGAACGCCCTTTGCATCCCGTCCAGTTGCACAGACGCAACAGGTGTTTGCGACTTGTTTTCGTCTTCTGTCTGTGCGCGACTGATGGTTTACGTCCTTTTCTTTCACGCCTACTGGAGATTTGAATTCAAGAGGACGTTCGGACTGCGCAGATGAATGTAGAAGTGAAAGGTAGGTGTGTGCGTGTCGTGTGTGTATGTGTGACAGAGGGAGAGACTCCGGTATAATTCTCAATTACCTAGAATTTTTATTTTTGCCTCACATTACATTTCTATATTTTTCTGTTTGTATATCCAGGCTGTGCGCCTGAAATTGATCAATATTCATCAGTGCTCACCCATATACCCATATCTATCCCCAGTAGCCAGTTTGTATCAATAGGACAAGTAATTTTTGGTATTAAAAGAATCAAAGAAAATGCTGCTGATGGGTACCAAAGGTTCAGAATGTCATTTTGGAACTGAAGGTTTGGAGCAAATAGCAAGCAAAACACTGAACTATATTCTTCAGCAAGTTCATAAAGCATTCAATGGGGCTTGTTTGGTAAACGCACTCAGTATTGGCGAACAATAACTAGAAAGCTCTTGAAAACACGCTTTTAGGGAAGTAGGTGCAAAGTCACAACGATGGGCATTTCAAAGTAAAAATCAACATGGCAAGTTAGTTCATCATCCTGTCCTGACTCTCTGCTGATTTTGTTCTTTAATAAAGTGCAGACTGCAGAGGGTAAAAACCAAGGCTGCAGTACTTGCATACCAGATTACTCTTTGTGGTGCGTGCAGCTCTACCCAGGTAAGCAAATATAAATAAATAAATTAATATATTTAGTCTGATCCTCTTAAAATTTGTGGCTGTCTAATAAATCATTTACAGTGAAGTGACTAAAATAAATGACAAACATTTGAGAATCAGACTTCATATCCTGCAGAAAATGCTTGCTAATGCAAAACCCATCATTTTATTTACTTTCCAAGTTTGTCCTGCCATTATTTTTACATTGTTCAGAATGCATTGTAGTAAGAGGTTGAGAGGTATGGTGTGGATTCATACCTCTGAACTGCCCCTGATTTTGCCTCATATTTTTTCCCTTGTCCCTCATTAAAAACATGTAATTTTCTGGTAAATTACTGGATTGCCACGGGGTGGATTCACATGTCCCAAGATGGCAGAAGCTTGTTGCCTAAAAGTTGAAGGCTTTCAGTCAATCAATAATGCTAGACATTAATACTTTCATAATTTTTGTTCAGTTTTACATGTTGGTGCAAAACCAGTTCAATTAACTTTAAAGTGAATTACAGCAATTTTATTGTTTAGCATAATACAGATGCTATCACTGTGAACAGACTCCCTGAACTGTGTTGGCCAAATAAATCCTGCTGTAAAACACTTTTTTAAGTGTTTTTGCAGGGTTGGGAGGCAAGTGTTCTTGCATACCTGATGTGAGGGTCAAGCCCCCATGCTTATATACACCAACTCCACAGTCACACCAACTTGAAGAAAGGGGGAAAATTCTGCCCAAATGAGATTTGCTTCAGGCACAACTCACTGCTAGTGATTTCCTATGGAGGAACTTCAATCTCTGGAGAATTCGCCCTCAGGCAATTGAATCTCAAATGTCCAGTCTTCGTTCATCAGTAGGGTAACAAATACTGATATTTATTTTTCAGCTCAAAATTTTTCTGTGTTCCCACCAAACTAATCTCTCCCAAAACTAGCAATTTTTAGAGAAAAGGTGGTGGATTTTACTGAATAAAGAATGGCGATAATTAGAGTTATAGACTTCTTTTACTTCAGTAAATGTATGTTCACTCACATTTTTGTATTTATATTCTGTCATCTCTTCAAATTAATAGAACTAATATTTTTTTTAAAAAGTGTTTCTGATTATTTCTGTATTAGTCCCTTATTCTAGAGGTGGGAGGTTGATAGTTATGGATTTCAGACTTTATATATTTTAGCAACTTTTTAAATTTATAAAAGCTATATTTAAAATCTGTCCCTGATTTTGTCTTTGTCTAGAATTATTGGGCTAAGTCAAGTTCAGGACCAGGTTGAGGAGAATGGTGTGTGTTTGTGTGCATGTTTGTGTGTGTGTGTGTGTGTGTGTGTGTGTGTGTGTGTGTGTGTGTGTGTGTGTGTGTGTGTGTGTGTGTGAGAGAGAGAGAGATAGATACACAGAAAAAGAGATTGAGTGTGTTTATATTAATGCAAAACTGTTATAGTTTTGTAAGTGTATTGTAGAACAGCCCTGATTTTATCTCATGTTTTTGTCATGTCCATCATAATATGCATTATTTTCTGGTAAATCGCTGAGGATTACAATAAGTCAGTAATGCCAGATATCAAAGATTCAGACTTGTTCTGCACATTAATGCAAAAGCTTTTTAAGTGAATCATGTGTTCATGAAAGAATGAGTGGGTGGTAATTGCAGAACTTCCCTGGTTTTGCCACATAGGTTTGTCATGTGTGTGTGACTTTAAGTGTTTAAAAGATGTGTGTGTGTTTAAGAAATAGGTAGGTAGGACTTTGAGTCTGTGGATGTAAGAAGTAGGTAGAAGTGTGTATGCGTGTATATAAGAAATAGGTAGGTAAAGGCAGGTGTGTGAATGTGTGTTTTAAGTGTGTAGAGTATCTGTGCATAGTCATTGATTAGTATTACACACAGAAATACACATAACTAACTTGGTATTAATTAATGTCTTGGTAAATTTGCAAGATCATTGGTTAGGCTACAAATGATCTGCTGGATCAACAGCCTGTTATGAACCTTTAACCTATGATCTCATATGTACACAAAACAAATGTAACTGCAGCTTCCTTATATACGATAGCCAGACTTCATGGAACAGAGTGATGGAGCCCTGATTGTGATCCAGATGTCCTGAACTTTAGTGCCTCTGACACAAGAGGAGGAAATATGGGGTGTGAGAAAAAGTTGCTTGTTTCAACTCGCCTGTTACTGGAGGCAGGATTGGGGTAGGGCATGTGTCTGGGTACACTTCCCAACATCTAACATTCCTAGACTTAGTACGCAGAGCAGGTAAAGCTCCATGTGGTGCAAAGAATTATGATCAGATTTCTCTGATCTTAACTATACAGTTATGTGTTCTTGAAATGAATGTTATGAGTCACCTCATTAGCTTCTCTGTTCCATTCTAGAGGTGAATTTCCTGACATCTGGTTCTTGAACATGTAAAAGTTTGTTTATGATCAGAGATTTGATCATAATTATTCATGTTTTCTTAATCATGTCCTGAAATTTTTAATCTGGTGTAAGGAGGTCCATCTTCATCAAGCAGTATGAGTGAAATCACATTTCCGGTCAGCTCAGCATCTAAACCTTTGCCAGGGTATTACTCCATCCTCTTTGCCCAAAATGGCTTGCCATCTCGCTTCCTGTCCAGGTCTCCTGCTGCTCATCATGTTTCCATTGGAGACGGATGCTTTCAGGCAACTTTGCTTTAAAGTTAACTACTTTGTGTAAAACATTGCTGAATTTTGCAATTATCACATCCTTTTTTGATTGGAATTACTATTTTTGCAGCTTTCCAATCTGCAAATCAGGTCAGGTCCATCTGATTTATTTTTTGCACGGTATTGCTTTCTCTCCCTTTGGCCTTTGCATTCTACACAATATGTTTTTTACTTTCTATTAAACTGTTAGTTCATACATTTAATCTGTCATTTAATTATATGTTAATATTTTCTAGTACTGAAGCTCTCTAGATCAATTGCTGTCTCTTGTAGATTTTGGGTAGTTTGTTACATTTATTCCTTGTTCTTGTCTGCACTTTCTAAAAATATTTTGACTGTGGATAGTCATGCATTTAGAAAGTGTATTTAATGTGGCCACAAAAAATGCCCAGAACAGACACACTCTTTTTGCTATCTGGCTAAGTGAGGAACACTTTGAATAGAAATGTGGCATTTGTGCTTCTTTCTATCCCCCGATTACAAAGGACTGAAATAACCTTCTTTTGAAAAGTCTTAAGGGTAGTTGTGCATCCACTCCTGAAGGGACTTGATCTTGAGGACAGTCTTTGGGTTGACACTATTGGACTCAAGGACAAAGCCTACACATTTGGATTTTTCTAACCACAAAGATAAATAATAGACAGAAAACACAGGTGAAAACTATACTTCTAAAGAGTTTTTTTTTCAATCAGGTACTAAATAATCCAAGGTGGAAGAATTTTCTAAATTTTCTGTAACAACTCCTTTTTGGGGGGGAGTTACCAGGATGCCTGTAATATTAGTTGAATATCCATTTAGACAGGTCAGACATGGGTGTTTCCTCTGTTTCTTTTATACAGGTATGTAACAGTCTGTAATCTGGACCATTTCCAGACGGGACCATAAATTCCTACTATTGCTGTTCTTTTACATTGGATGTAGACTACGAGATGATTGTGAGGGCTTTAATGAAGGTGTTGCAGGAAATTTTACTCATGTCATCCACCTCTGGTACCAGTGGAGGCAAAGGCATTACTATGAATTTCTGAAGGATGTGGAGTCTTAAATTCAAATGTTTGTCATTATTTAATGACTTCAATCCTCAGCTACTTGACAGAAAAGTGCAGATTTTAGGAGGAACACAAAAAATATGAGGCAAAAATCTGGACATTCTGCAAAAATCTGTACAGTTGAGAGGTATGATGGTGCTTACTGCAGTATTAAGTTTTCTTTGCATAAACATGTACAAAAGCAAAAATCAACTAGTTTTATGTATTTATTGTTTGTTTTAGTCCAGGTTAGCATGATACACATGTTAATCATTGGTGTAGCTGAAAAACGTCAGAAATTTTTTTTTGTTTTAATCCCATACCTGACACTTTTTTTTTTTTTTCAGTAACATAATTGATAGATCTGCAAGATATTGACTACAAAGGCAGTAGTAGGCTATCGGAGACTTTAGGTTGTCAATAACTTCAAAGCCGATGCATCAGACAAGAAGCGAGCATTCAGATATAGCAGCGATATGATGTAGTTCATTACTGACAGCAATTCGTTTTTGAAATTCTTCATGTTCTAGGTTTTGCATAATTTTAGGATGCAGATAAAATAAGTTGAACTGAGCAGTGTTACTGCTGGAAAAGCAAGACGCCAGTGAAGAAACTAATAGTCAAGATAGGGAATATATACTTGTTCTGTAATAACTCTCAAAATCCATGCTACTGTGTTTGCTCGGTGTGTCGAATACAAATCCTTGGCAACACTAACTCAATACCAAGTTTATCTGCTAGTGATCTTGCATGACTGAGAATGTCATTCCTAAAGTGCTCTTCAGCATGGTTGCGGTGCTCCTTGAATATTTTAATAAGTCTGTTGATGTGTTGTTGAGCCTTTACTATATCAAGTTGAACAGACTGCAACATCTAGGAAATGGGCTCAAGAACTGATGAGTAATTTGCAATAATAAAGAGAGAAATCAGAAACGTGCATGAAGAGCAAGCACTGAGTAACATATGTGCATTTTGTCTGGTTTCACCAGCAGAGCTCTTCTGAAGATTAGCCAGGCAGTCAAATATTTTCTCAAAGTTCTGACTAAACACAAGAATGGATCTATATTTCTTGATTCGTCATGTCTCACACAGAAGAGGTATATTTGGTACCAATGCTTGTCATTTTGGACTGTCACGGAAAAAAATAATAATCTTCTTGATAACACCAACAGCACTACATATTTCAGGAACATCATTCAGATCATTGACTACAAGGTTTAGTCTGTGAGATGTGCAGTGGATAAAGGCTGTTTATGGATACTTTTCGCGAATCTTTGCCTGAACACCATTCTGGATGCTTGGCATTATGGAGCAGCCATCATAGCCTTGTCTGAGTAATTTTTCCAAGTCTAGACCGTACTTTATGCATTCACTGACGATGACATTTGATACAGACTGTGCATCTCTCGCAACAATAGGAACAAAAACTGTAAACTCTTCTTGAATACAATCATCATTAACAAACTGAATGCCCAATGACAGTTGCTCAATGCCTGAGATATCTGCAGTTTCATCTGCTAATACACTAAATCCAACTGCCCTGTTCACTGCACAAACAATCTCCTTTTGAAGTACATGTTTGCATTCTGTCAACAGCTCATTTTGCACCCTATGGGATGTGTACCGATCATTTTCTGCAGCTGTTTCACTGTGCTATTTCAATATTCTGTTGTTCGCTTCAATACAAAAATCTAACAAGTCACAAAAATTTCCACCAGAGCCTTCTTTTCCACGGAGGGGAATGTCATGGGTTGCACAGTAAATAATTGTGGATAAAATTGGTTCCAATTTATTTCAGTTCTCTGCAATTTGTTTTGCTACTGCTGCATCTAGCTGTGGAATAACAGCTGTTTCTGGCTTCTGTCATGTACGAGAAAAATTGGCAGCATCTTCAGTAGAACATTTGTGCCATGATGATTGCATGTGATTTCTTGCAGACTCATTGAAGGCATTACACTTTGCGCTCACAATAGTGATGAAGCTGCTTGCAACCCATGGTGAAGTGACTGAGGAAATAATACGCAAGTTAAGCAGAGTGGGCCTTTCAGGAGAGGAGAATATGCAAGCCATGGTGAGTACTACGACAATCAACTATATCTGAATATAATTGGTTAATAAATAATGACATGCATTTCAGTTTCAGATTTCATATTATTTAGAAAATGCATTCTAACACAAATCTTTATATTCTAGCAACTTTCTAAATGTGTCCCTAGTTTTGGGCCTTTGTTCCCATCATTGTAAAAGGCTTTGTCCAGATTTCTTGTGTTAAGAGATTCAGAGGTATGGTGTGTATGTGTGTCTGTATAAGAAGGAGGTAGCATACCCCTCAGCTGTCCAGGTTTTTGCAGAATGTCCAGATTTTTTGCCCCATATTCTACCTAAAAAGGATTGAAGTTGCTAAATAATGATAGACATATGTGTTTTAGATGTCATATCCTATAGAAAAATGCATACTAACATCATCATCTTCTTTTGGTCGCCACAGTGGATCATCTGTTTCCATTTCTTCCTGTCCTCTGTATCTTGCTGTGTCACACCAACCACCTGCATGTCCTCTCTCACCACATCCATAAACCTTATCTTAGGCCTTCCTCTTTTCCTGTTACCTGGTAGCTTCATCCTTAGCATCTTTTCCCCAATATACTCAGCATCCCTCCTCAGCACATGTCCAAACCAACGTAATCTTGCCTCTCTGGCTTTGTCTCCAAACCTTCCAACCTGGGCTGACCATCTAATATACTTATTCCTAATCCTGCCCACCCTCATCACACCCAGTGCAAATCTTAACATCTTTAACTCTGCCACATCCAGCTCAAACTCCTGCCTTTTTGTCAGTGCCACTGTCTCCAACCCATATAACATAGCTGGTCTCACTACCCTCTTATAGACCTTCCCTTTCACTCTTACTGGTACTCGTCTGTCACAAATCACTCCTGACACTCTTCTCCATCCTGCCTGTACTCTCTTCTTCACCTCTCTTCCACACTCACTGTTACTCTGAACTATTGATCTGAACAATTTAAACTCATCCACCTTCTCCACCTCTACTCCTTGCATCCTCACCATTCCTCTATCCTCCCTCTCATTCACACACATATAGTATGTCTTAGTCCTGCTGACCTTCATTCCTCTTCTCTCTAGAGCATATCTCCATCTCTCCAGGGTCTCCTCCACCTGTTCCCTACTCTCACTACAGATCACAATGTCATCTGCAAACATCATCGTCCACAGGGACTCCTGTCTGATCTCATCTGTCAACCTGTCCATCACCACTGCAAATAAGAAAGGGCTCAGAGCCGATCCTTGATGTAACCCCACCTCCACCTTAAACACATTTGTCACTCCCACCGCAGACCTCACTGCTGTCACACTACCCTCGTATATATCCTGTACCACTCTTACATACTTCTCTGACACTCCTGATTTCCTCATACAGTACCACAACTCCTAAATAGACACCCTGTCATATGCTTTCTCTAAGTCTACAAAAACACAATGCAACTCCTTCTGACCTTCTCTGTACTTCTCCATCAACACTCTCAGAGCAAGCATCGCATCTGTAGTGCTTTTTCCTGGCATAAGACCATACTGCTGATCACTAATCATCATGTCCCTTCTTAACCTAGCTTCTACTACTCTTTCCCATAACTTCATGCTGTGACTGATCAATTTAATCCCTCTGTAGTTACTACAGATCTGCAGATCACCCTTATTCTTAAAAATCGGTACCAAAACACTTTCTCCATTCCTCAGGCATCCTCTCACTTTCCAAGATTTCATTAAACAATCTAGTTAAAAACTCCACTGCCATTTCACCTAAATACCTCCATGCATCCACCGGTATGTCATCTAGACCAACAGCCTTTCCATTCTTCATCCTCTACATAGATATCCTTACTTCCTCCTTGCTAATCCATTGTACTTAATGATTCACTATCCCCACATCATCCAACCTTCTCTCCCTCTCATTCTCTTAATTCATCAACCCCTCAAAGTACTCTTTCCATCTCCTCAACACACTCTCCTCACTTGTGAGTATGTTTCCCTCATTATCCTTTATCATCTTTACCTGCTGCACATCTTTCCTAGCTCGGTCCCTCTGTCTAGCCAATCGGTACAGGTCCTTTTCTCCCTCCTTAGTGTCCAACCTTTCATACAACTCTTCATACGCCTTATCCTTAGCCTTCACCACCTCTCTCTTTGCCATGCACCTCATCTCCTTATACTCCGGTCTACTTTCTTCATCTGTCTGATAATCCCTCTTCTTCTTTGCAAACCTCTTTCTCTGTATACTCTCCTGTACTTCCTCATTCCACCACCATGTCTCCTTATCGTCCTTCCTCTGTCCAGATGTCATACCAAGCACCTTTCTAGCTGTCTCCCTTACTAGCTCTGCTGTAGTTACCCAGCTATTTGGTAATTCTTCACTGCCACCCAGTGCCTGTCTTAACTCATCCCTGAACTCCACCTCACAATTACCCTTTTTCAATTTCCACCATTTGATCCATGGTGCTGCCCTCACACTCCTCCTCCTCTTCTTGATCATCAACGTCATCCTACAAACCACCATCCTATGCTGCCTAACTACACTTTCCCTGGTCACCACTTTACAGTCTCCAATCTCCTTCAGACTGGCCCTTCTACACAAGATATAATCCACCTGTGTGCATCTTCCTCCACTCTTGTATGTCACCCTATGCTCCCTCTTGTTAAAATACGTATTCACCACAGCTATGTCCATCCTTTTCGCAAAATCCACTACCATCTGATCTTCTGCATTCCTTTGTTTAACACCATACCTACCCATCACTTCGTCATCCACTCTGTTCCCTTCACCAACATGCCCATTGAAATTTGCTCCAATCACCACTCTCTCACCCTTGGGTACAGTCATCACCACTTCATCCAACTTACTCCAAAATTTTTCTTTCTCATCCTTCGCACACCCAACTTGTGGACCATATGCACTAACAACATTCATCATTACACCATCAATTTCCAGCTTCATAAACATCACTCTATCCGACACTCTTTTCAATTCCAAAACACTCTTAGCATACTGTTCCTTCAGGATAACTCCTACGCCATTTCTCCTCCCATCCACACCATGATAAAACAATTTTAACCCACCTCTGATACACCTAGCCTTACTCCCCTTCCATCTGGTCTCTTGCACACACAATATACCAACCTTCCTTCTGTCCATCATATAAAATGCATACTAACATAAATCCTGTTATTCTAGCAATGTTCTAAGTTCATGACAGCAATATTTATAATCTGTCCCTATTTATGTTGGGCTTTGTCCAGATTTCTTGCAGAGGTTGAGGTGTGTGAGAGAAAGTGAAATGCCCTATTTAGAGTTAGCAGGTAGAATTTATTTTCAAGTGTATTTTCAAGGAATTGTGAGCTTCAAGGGAAAAGAAGTTTACTGCTGCTCATGCTAAGTATGCTTAAAATGTGCAACTGTTTTGTTTAGCAAATGGTATCATTATTGTGGTATAGAATTTTAAAGCAGTGTTAGTAGTACAGCAGAGGGCTATAGGTTCTACTCCCACAGCATGTAGATTTGTATTTTAAGGGGGTGGAGTGCTGTAGTCCTGGCTATATCCTCCTTTGGATGAGATGCCTAATAACTACGAACTTGTTTTTCAGCTTACCACCCATTCTGTATTGCAAATATACCAGCTTACCATTTTTAATGTAACATAGGCAATGTATTCTTCAAGGGCAGCAGGCACTGAATTTGTTGATGAAATGCTGAAATATAAAGTTGTTTTTTAGCAACAACTTCTTCATTAGTTTCAGATCTCTATAATGTGGAATTATTCAGATGACTGTTTTACTTCTGCAGAGATTGTGCATACTGACTGACATTGATGGATTGTAATGACAAAAGTTTAAGTGGCCTTTTATGGTTGAAATGTTTTGAATTGGGCAGTTTGTCATTATTGGTTCATATGTTTTGTTTCATTGCTTGCTGGAAAAACATTCAAAACTATAAATTTAAAACAGTCTAACAAGTGGTGCTGTATTATAGAAGGGATATCATTAAAGTATTTTATATTATAATTAATACAATCTGTATATATTATAATTGTGCATGATCATATGTATAAATATGTACACTTCTTATGCATGGCTACTCTTGCTTATCACAGTAACAGGAAGGATACTGTAATGGCTGTGTCAAGAAAAAAAGCCTAAAGCTTTTAGTTAAGCATATAATGAAATTGTTCACATCAGTGATAATGCAAACCCAGTTTCATATAACTAAGGGTCAACCACACAAAATCAGAAAACACCCAGAATTTCCCTTGCCCGCTCAGTAAAACTAATCTTGAAAAAATAATTAATAATGTGTATATATTAGGGCTATTGGAATTATCTATAAAAAGATGAAGTGATGATTTGCAACTATGTCAATGTTGGGATTATGAAGAAATGCTTGATTAAGCATTAATTAAAAGATATACATAATTTAGTGAATGCACACAGTTTAAGTTAAATACAGCTATAACGTGTCGTGCATTCAGAGCACAGAATGCCAGCTTTTATTTAAACAGCAACTTGTGTTACTAAGAGCTAATCTTGGAAGCCAAATAACACTAGTGTTATAAACTAATCTGTTTAAATCTGTATAATCTGAACAGGCTCATGGGACTCAGTTTAGTGTCCTACATGAAAAATACTGAGCTAATGAACACTATTCCCCAGTAGTTGTTTCTAAGTCACTTACAAATAAATAAATAAAACAAGGGAAGTATTTTGAGGTAAAACAAATATCTTGTCTTTATGGTAGGTAAAAAGTAAAACTCTGTTAGTACCCAAGTAAATAAAATGATTATTAGCAATGAATGAGAAATTATTCCAGTATAGAGAACTGAACAGCCAAGCCTTCTTGATCAGAATTCAAAAGGGCTGCCAGCTGAAAGTTCCCTTGAGTTAGTTGCAATGTACATGGGGTATGTAAAACAACTTATCATGGATTCCTAATTAAATCCAGATATCTGTAATCATTGTAGAAGTAAAGCATAAAACAGTATGCACACTAAGAATTTTGACAGTGTTTATGGCAACTGGGGAGAAATAGCCAAGTAATGGGACCCTGTAATGGCTGCGTGGGGGAGGGGGCTGCATGAATGGAGGGAGTGGGGCTATGAGGGTGGAGGGGGTGTGGCTATGTGGGTGGAGGGGTGGGGCTTCGTGGGTGGGGCTCGGGTTTGCACCCCCCCCTGCAAAAAATCCTGCGGGCTCCCTTGGTTAGCTGTCAATGTATGGAAACACATAAATCCTTTGTAGCCTCAGATGGGCTCCTACCACTGGTTTGCACTTGGTGGGCCTGTGGTGAGAAAGAAGGACAGGGCTCTGAAATGAAAGTGACTACGTCCCAAACGAAAGCAGAGGTATCGTCTGCAGGCTTTGGTTATTTTGATATGAAGATAAGCATCCTGAAGATCAGATAAGCATATCCAGTCATTTGCCTGTCGATAAGACAAAATGACTTGCATAGTGACTACCCTGAAGGGGGGTCTTCTTTACATACTAGTTGAGTTTGCCTAGGTCCAAGATTTGCCTGAATTCCTTGTTTTTCCTCAGGATCAAAAAGAATCTTGAATAAAAATCTGACCTTGTCTGATCCAGTGTGACCTGTTGGATGGCTCTTTTGTCCAGAAGAGAGACAATTTGTCTGTGGCCATATTTTGCTGATTAGGCAACATGTCTATGAGTGGCCAAAGGGAAGAGGATAGGAAAGGGGAATTGTACAGTCTTTGATACTTCCCTTCTTACTCAAGAATCCTGAGTAAAGGCCATCCATGCAGGACAGTAGAGGGATA
Source organism: Protopterus annectens (assembly GCF_019279795.1). Lineage (NCBI taxonomy): Eukaryota > Metazoa > Chordata > Ceratodontiformes > Protopteridae > Protopterus > Protopterus annectens. Next base: position 454,627,912 of record NC_056746.1, read on the forward strand.
GAAGACCCCCCCCTCCGACTGCCTCCAGAGGAAAGCAGCTGAACAGCCTTTCAGGGTTAGTTAGTCTGTCAGAGAAAGGCTCACAATATCCCTGGTTTTGTGAACCCCTTGACCACTGGGTGTATGCTCATTAATGGGGGCTGCCTCTGCCATGACTTCCCTCATCAGAAGTGGATTCAAAGGGTTGATGCCAGGAATTTTAAAACTGTAGGAATTTGGACTCCTTCTGGTTCCTGTTGTAAGATTATTGCAGGGTCTCAAATTTAACTGTTATTGCAGACATTGTCTTCCCTTTCTGTTCTCACTTCTGCATCTTCTTTTTCACGTATGGAACAAATAAAGAAGATCCATCATACAGCACATTTGTAAATGATAATTTAAAGCTGTCTGTGAAGTCACAAAGGTGGAGCCATGCATAGCATCTCATCTTAATGCCAGCATCTGCTGCTCCCTCTGCTACATTATGCATCAGCCACATGAAGAGGTTAGTGATACTGAACGTGGTGTAATTGGTGGTCAATATCTTCTGCCAAGAGTCGGGGGGACATCTAGGCCTCTCTAAAAATAGTTCATACAAGTGGCACAGTTCAAGGCTCTGAGAGTAAAAGTTTCTGAAATATATACCTGCTTCCCTATCTAAGCCACTGCCTTAGCTTTCTTGCTCAGTGGATGCACAATTGTTGTATGCTCTGTCAACTCTTTTTTAGTTACTGCTGCCACAATAATAGACTCTACCAAGGGATAAAAGTTAACAGAGTATGGAGGGATAACATCTTGAATTTGGGACTTTGACATAGAGACTGATAAAGGAAAGGACTAGAACAGGTCTCTAGGTTCCTTCTTTCTTTGCTACAGAAAAACCCTTTCCCTATCTGATCTGAAGGAACTAGTTCTGTGACTCCCAATGACAACATGTGGTCCACAATTGCAGGAAGCATGTAAGAATGGTTTGTAGGATGAGGAGAAATCTCCTGAAATGGAAGAAGGGGTTCCCAATTGCTTTCTGTACCCTTTTGAATTATTTTCAGAACCTATTTGTCTGAGATAATTTAATGCCACTGAGAAAGATGTAGGCCTAACGTGAGGGACAGATTTGAAGGATCGCCAGATTGAGGTTGGGGGGACTTGCAGGGGTAAGTAGTTTTGCTGACTTTTTGGAGTGCCCTTGGTTCTAGGAGTCTCCCACTTCCTTTGTGGAACATTGCTGAGACAGCTTATTTAGTTTGATATAAAAGGGACCTTAACTGGAGAGAAAAGTCTTGCTGAAAATAGAAAAGGAGGGTTAAAAGATTTGGTTGACACTTGGAATCAACTTTCCACTTTCATCAAATTTTAAAATATGAGCCTGGCTGGTTAAAATTCTAAAAGTTAAAGTAGCAGGAGAATAGACTTTTCCCCAAATCTATCAAAAGCTTTACTATTTTGTCAGAAGGAATAGGGTAAGCACAGATATATTTGGTAGTGGATGGCTTTGATAAAGAGATAACTGCAGGATCTGATTTGGGAAAAGAAAAAGAAAGAGTGTACTTATGTGTTTGAGGTACTTTGCATAACCTATCAGACTTTTTAGAAGCAGTATGTGACTATCAGGCATACTGCAAGCTGTTAAGAAAACATCCTCTAATAGGTTCATAGGTAGGTACTAGGCTATCTGCCCAAAGGCATTTATAAGCCTAGCCAGAATGTGTTGGCTTTCGCCACCCCCTTAGATTAGTTCCCTGTGCCTCTGTCCAGCAGAACCACTGAAGTGATCCCCTGGGTAAACTTTCTGTTTCCTATCCACTCGTCAAGGTTTCTTTTGAAGAGTGTTACCAAGGAGCTCTGCCTAATGTAGATTGGAATCTTGTTCCAAAGCATGGGAAGTCTCTGGGACAGGAATCTATCCCTCCAGCGCGTCCTATTTATTGCTGTGGTGAGGTTTAGATCCCTAGAGCGTATGGCTCGAGGGGATAAGGTTTTCTTTAGGGGGAGCATGTCCATCATTTCTGGGTTGGACATGGTCTTGTATGTCAGGCAGAGATCACCTCTGAGTAGGTGGTATTCAACTGAGTACAGCTGGAGTTTTTCAGTCGAGCTGCATAGGGCATCTGTTTGAGGACAGTGATCCTCTTGGTGAGGTACTTCTGTGGTCTTTCTAGCTGTTGCAGGTGTCTTGTAAGGTACATCCCAAATGGGGCGTTGTACTCTATGATGGGTCTGATGAGTGATGAGTAGAGGGGCACAATGACCTCTTTTGATTTGGATGCGAACCCTTTTGTGATTAGGTGGGCCACATAGAAGGATTTTCTAAGCACTTTGGCAATGTGATTATCAAAGGTGAGATTACAATATACTTGGGTCTCCAGATCCCTTATTACGTCTTCCGTATTTAGGGGACTACCACCTATGTGGTAGTTTGTGGGTACTTTGTTTTTTCCAAAGGGGATGACTATGCACTTTTTGGCATTTAGCTTGAGGCCATGATTTTGACACCAGGTATCCATCTCAGTGAGATCTTTTTGGAGGATGTCTGTGTCAGCTGAAAAGTCAGTTATAGCCCCTAGTTTGCAGTTGTCTGTGAACTTGGTCAGCCATTGTCCTCCTGTGCTTGCCTGTACCTCTGAGAAGTATATGCCAAACAGGAGGGGTCCTAGGACTGAGCCCTGGAGAATGCCACTTGTAACCAGTTTAGAGTCAGACCTAGCTCCCACAACTCTCACCATGTGGGTTCTGTCCGTGAGCCAGTTGGCAACCCATCTTGTGACATAGGGGTTTATGCTCAGGCTGGTGAGCTTGTCTATAATACCAGAATGAGAAATGGTGTTGAAGGTCTTTGCGAGGTCTAGGTAGGCTGTGTGTACCATCTTTCCCTCTTCTATAGCCTTGGTAACTGTCTCAAAGAAGTCCACCAGGTTTAAGAGACATGATCTGCCCTTAACAAAGCCGAACTGGGTAGGGTCCAATGTTTGGAAACTCCTAAGGTCTCTGTTAATGAGTTCCATGATGATGCGCTCCATAGCCTTGCAGACCAAGCTAGTCAGGCTTATAGGGCAATAGTTCCCAGGGTCTGTTGTGGCTCTACCTCTGTGGAGTGGAATAACCGTTGCTGTGCGCCACTCTATGGGTATGTAGCCTGTGGAGAGGCTGAGTTTGAACAGTGTGTTTAGGTGAGAGGTTAGTTTGTCTTTGAGCTCATGTAGGCCGCAGCCTGGGACACCATCCGGTCCCACTGATGCTGTGTTTTTGGCTTTGGAGAGGGCTGTTTTAATCTAAGTTTCTGTGATTTCAGGGACTCTACATTCTTCTGGTATGGTTATGGGCCCTTTTGGGGGTGAGAGGGGGGTGAAATTTGCCCTGAATCTGTCTGCCAGGATGTTGGCGATATCGGTCGGTTCAGTGTATTTTGTGCCATTCTGCACTAACTCTGAGCAGATCTGAGCATTGCCACTTAGATTCTTGACATAGCTAAAAAATGCCTTGTGGTTATCTTTGGAGTACTTGACAATTTTTCTTTCGAAGCTTGCCTTGGATGATTTTATGAGGGATTGTAGTTTCTTGCTGATACTGGTCAGGGCTGTCTTTCCTTCTTGGGATTTTACTCTTTTCTGTAGTAGTTTCCTCTTTCTATTGTGTAGCTTGCTTATGGCAGGAGTCTACCAGAATGGTTTCCTTTTCTTGGAGGAGTGAGTCTTGGTTTTGATTGGGATGGCACGATCCACGCATTCTTGTAGGTGCCCATAGAATGCATTAGTAAAGGATTTTGCAGCTTGGACAGCATTATCCTTCAGCATGGGGGCTTTGAAACTTTCCAACTCTGTCTTAAGTAATGCGAAGTTTGCTTTTGAAAAGTTTTTCATGGTGGTTTCCTTGTCCGGGGGTGGGGGCGGAATGTGGATATCCAAAGTAATTTGTTTATGGTCAGATCTAACCAGCAAAGGGTTGACCTCCGGTGTGGAACACCGGTCACTCATGTTGGTGATGACTAGGTCCAATATGTTGTCACCTCTTGTGGGAGTGTTGACCATTTGAACCAGGGCGTTTGAGTTTATAAATTCTAGGAAATGTTGGGCAAGGGAGTTAGTACTTGAGTAGTTATTCCAGTTAATGTTTGGGTAATTGAAATCACCCAACATTAGGGTGTTTGGTAGGACCTTTATGTTTCCCAGTGTTTCCAGAAATGCGGAATGGGGGTCCCGGGACATGGTGGATGATCTGTAGCAAGCTACAATTTGAATTGCAGTAATGCTGACAAAACTGGTGGAACAGCTACAGGTTGAGGAAAATCCAGTTGTAACAAACCATTGTACACCTGACGAGAAATGGGGTTTTATTCTTTTATCACTGAAATCATTTTTTTTTTACTTTGGCTGTAGTTTTAGAAAAAGATAACTCTTCTGAAGGGAAATCTGAAGAAACTTTTACCAGAATCAAATTCTTCAGCTTGAGGAGAATTTATTAAAGGAAAAACATTCCCTTCCACTGACTGTTCTTCTGACTGTGAATAAGTGTAAAATTCAGAGGTGTTCTTCTTCTATTGGAAATCAGTGAAGAAGCAATATTCAAAACATTAAAAGCATGAAATAAACATTAAGCACAGCCCAATAAATCTTCCTTGCACATAGTGAGAAAAATAGGAGAAGCCAAATGCTTAACGTTTTGTTTTCTTTTCCTAGGGAACTCCCTGGAAAAAGCCCAAATCAAGACGGGACCACTTACTTTGGAAACAGGCACCTTTGCCCAGCTAGGCTATAAGACTTGGTCCACTTCTTCCTCCGAATCTGATAAAAGTGTTTCTCCCTTTTCTGGAGAGGGCAACCCAACAGTCGTACACAGGATGTGCCTAACCCTTGATTCTATTTTTTTTTTAAATATCTTTATTGATTGTTCAGTTTTGACATAGGCAAACTTACATTTATATAAAAATAATCAAACCATATTAACAAGTTCACATTTACAAAAGTTGTACATCGCATGTACTGACATACATTGTATAATCAAAGCAACATTACATCAATTGTTCATTTCTAGTCTTTTCTTAAACCTCACTCCTCCTCTAAAACATGTTCCTGCAAGCATTGTTCCCACAATTTCCAATTTTTTTCTACGTAACTTACTTCTACCCTTTTATAAAGATCCCACTTCCTGTTCTTTTACCTCTGTTACAATATTCACTACTTCAAGTACATTTGGTAAGATTTTGATTTCCATTTTCTAGTAGGTTTATAGGTGTTTACTAGGCTAATGACCACAAGGGCCTATTTAAGCCTAGCCATGCATCACACATCTCTGACAAGTTCTGGTACCATTGGGAGGTGAGACATTTACAAGCGGGGTCCTGGAAGATGAACCATTTACAGGCTGCCTGTGTCCATTATATAATACAGGTGCCAAACCAGGGATGAATTTCCTGTTCCCCATCCAGTTGTCCAAGTTACACTTCAATTGGGTTATGAAGGACTCAGCTTCACATGTATGGAGAGCTTGTTCCAGAGGAGGAGTAATCTCTGGGATACATTCCTGTCTCTCCAGCAACAAATATTTATATCACAGGCAAGTAATTGCTTTTTTGGCAGCCACCAGAATTAAGCTTAACAAGGTCTTACTGTGTCTAGGCAATTCAGATCGTGTATCCCAGCTCAAAAAATCATTTCCTTAGTTACACTCATTTGCTAACCCAGTATTCCTGAGAGAGTAGCCTGTAGGGAAATGTCAACGTCTGCCAATGCATTATACACCAAGAACATATGCTCCCATTACACCTCCAATATTTGCCATCTACCTGAGGAAAAATTATTTGGAGTCTGCTTGGGGTATAAAAGTATATATGCAAATATTTCCAGGCAAAAATCTCAAATCTTCTAGATTTTGTTGCATATTTGGGAGCCAAACATATGTCCTTTCATTGTTTCTTTGTGAATTGCATACCTAATCTCTTTTCCCAATCTTTTCTGACCTCTTCCGATTTAGTCCTATAGTTATTGTGCAATATTTTATATGCCCTACTAATTATCCCCTTTTAAACAGCAGCTTTTTTCTAGATTCAATTAAAAATTCAATCAGAGCATGTAATTCATTTAGGATTCCCCTATACCTTTTTCTTTGTCAGTACTCTTGATATCAGTCTCTGATATGGAAGGTAATCACTAGCCTGCAATCCAAATGTCTTCTTTCGCCTCTTCCTATTCTAATACCATTTTCCCTCTAATTATTTGTTCCCAATACCTTGGTTCATTGGCCATCTTTCTCCAGTAAATTCAAGACCCCCAGCCTATTCTCTGTAAACCTAATTGCAGTATTTCCTATCTGCTGAATCTCCTTTCTCCAGGCCTGTGTTGACTTAGTTCTTAGTATACATTTCGCTACTTTATGAATATCATATTCTCTGTGACTGCTGTTATTCTTCTTAAATACCTGCTTCCAAATTTCCATTCTTTCCTAATTTCTTGAATTACCCCTGCTTCATCATTATCATCCCTTTCCCTTTGAACTGAAGCTTTCTGCTTCTGTTATGTGTAAGAGTCATAAATGTGTAGCTCTAAAATAACCCTTCAAATCAGGTAGTCCTAAACTCCTTGTTGTGTTGGGAGGATCAACTAACTTCTGGCTTTTAGAAGATTCTCAAGAAAGTACAGTTGTGTACACTTACCATAGATGTGGATGTTTGAGTGTATTCACTGTTGCAGTCATCACATTTGGGTTATCTGCCTGAAGGTAGCCCTCAGCTGGCTTGAATACCACAGTCTTCAGATTTCTGCGACGGATGCTGTTGCTTCTTCCTTGACGTCAGGTCGTCAGGGGTATAAAACATGCAGCCGATGCCATTACATCAGTTTTTCTTGCCCCGGATGTCAGGTGCCCCCACAATAGGAAGCAATTAAAAGGTATGGTATACCCCAGCAAAAAGAAAATACACATGATATAATCTATGCCAAACAAGAAGGAAAGGTAGAGGCAAGAGAAGTCAGGGGGCTGGAGGGAGGGTAACCAGGACTGCAACAGTGAATACACTTGAACATCTACATTGTTCTTCATGTTTCACTGTTGCAGTCATCACATTTGGGTTGATTCCCAAAGCTAAGGAAGTGAGGAGGAAGTTAAAGAGTATTAGGGCCAGCTATTAATCCCTGCAAGACTGCAGTGGCAAATCCAGCTCTGGATTTAGAAAATATAGGCAAGTGGTAATGCTTGGTGAAGGTATGTACAGAGCTCCAGGTAGCAGCTTCTAGGATGTCCCTGGTAGGGACCCCTCTCAGAAATGCCGTAGAGGTAGCTGCAGCCCTGGTGGAATGCGATCTTATCCCCTGTGGGGTAGGTTTTCCATGGTGCTTGTAGCAGAAATGGATGCAATGGGCTATCCATTTGGAAATGGTTTGCTTTGAAATTGCCTTCCCCTCTGCCCCTGCAGCAAAGCTAACTAGCAGCTGTTCAGATTTTCTGACAGGCTTAGTCCTGTCCAAATAGAATCTAAGTAGTCTGTGCACGTCCAGAGAGTGCAGTATTCATTCCCCTTTGTTTTGTAGATTAGGGAAAAAAGTAGGCAAATGAATGGACTTATTTAGTGCCACAGAAGACACCACCTTGGGCATAAAGAAAGGATTAATCCTGAGGGAAACCGTGTCTGCATGGAAGATAATGAAGGGTTCCACTGCCATGATGGCCTGTAATTCAGACACTCTTCTAGCTGAAGTAATGGCCAGAAGGAAGACTGTATTCCAAGAAAGGAATTTCAACTCTGCTGTAGCAGCTGGTTCAAAGGTGGGAAGAGTGAGCTTTTCCAATACAAAGTTAAGGTCCCAGGCTGGAATGGGAGCTCTCCTGGGGGGGGGGGTCTTAACTTTTTGGCCCCTCAAAGGAATTGCTTAAGCAATGGGTGTGAGAAGAAGGGTGGCTCAGTATTATAATGTGCTGAAATGGCAGAGGCATGAATGTTAATTGATGAGATGGATAGGCCCTTGTGGAGCATTTCTATTAAGTACTGTAGAATATGAAGTAAGCTGGGCACCACTGTGCCCATCCCCTGAGCTAGGCTCCAGGAACAGTATCTTTTCCACTTTTCAGCATAGGATTTTCTAGTACTAGGCCTCCTTGCCTCCAGAATGACATCCAGTACCTGCTTAGTGAGGGATGCTAGGGGAGAGCTCAAGGAATTAGCCGGGCTGCAAGGTTCAGGGTTTGAAGCTGAGGGTGCAGAATCTGGCCTGCCTGCTGGGACAGCAGGGAAGGGGTCTGAGGCAGGTGCCATGGTTATAGCAGTGTCATACTGTGCAAGAGGGGGTACCAGTGCTGGCGTGGCCAATCTGGTGCAATCAGTATTGTCCTTGGCTTGTCCTGTTTGATCTTTAGTAGGACCTTCGAGAGGAGAGGAGAGGAGAGGCAGAGGGGGAAAGGCATAAACTGAGAGGCTTTCCCAGGCGAAGGACAGAGCATCCACTTTCCAAGCTTGGCTGTGGGGAGTTTGTGTGCAGAATATGTGAAATTGATAATTCTGAGGGGAGGCAAATAAGTCTACCTCTGGAGTCCCCCATGTGTTCATCAAGAGGTTGAATATTTTGGGTTCTAGTTTCCATTTGTGTGGGTCCATGTGATTTCTGCTTAGGTTGTCTGCCAGTGAATTTAGTTTGCCTGGCAGGAATTGCGCTTGCAGGTGTACTTGGTAGCTCAAGGCTGTGTTCCACAGAGCCATGGCTAGTCTGCAAAGAGGGTATGAGTGGGTTCCCCCCACCTATGTACCACATAACTGTGGTGTTGTCTGTCTTTACCAATAGTTGTCCTGGAAGAATATAATCTTTGAAGGCTGTTAGAGCATTCTGTACAGCTAACATTTCTTTTTGATTGATATGCAGGTGCATCTGTCTTGGGTTCCATCTGCCCTGAATGCACTGCCCCGACATGCGAGCCCCCCATGCATAGCCTGATGCATCTGTTGTTAGGGTTTGGATGGCAGAGGGTAGAGTGAAAGGGAGTCCCTTGTTGTGGGAGCAGGCCTCTGCCCACCAAAAGAACTCTGTCTTCATACAAGGAATGATAGATATCACTGTTTCCAGGTCCTGAGAATGTTGACACCATAGGCTTTTTAGATACCATTGGAGTTTACTCATATGCAGTCTTGCATATGGAATTAGTAAAATGCAAGAGGCCATGAACCCCTGGGCTTGCAGTATTTTCCTTGCAGAGAGCTGGGGTTTTGTGGCCAATAGTTTGAAGTAGGTTGTCAAATAAACTTGTTTCTCCGGAGTGAGGAATGCCATCTGGGAAGTTGTGTTCAAACTTTCTCCCAGGAATACATCTGTTGGCAGGGTACTAGGTGAGACTTATTTTTGTTGATGGTGTACCCCAGAGAGGTTAGAAGTTTCTTTACAAATGCCAGGTGTTGTAATAGCAAGGCCTGGCTTTCTGCCTGAATAAGACAATCATCCAAGTATGGGTAAATTTGAATATTTCTCTGCCTGCAAAATGCAATGGCTGGAGCTAGACACTTTGTGAATACCCTGTGTGCAGTAGATAAGCCAAAGGGAAGTGCAGAGAACTGATGCATGGAGCCTGCCTTGAAGTGTAGGTATTTCCTGCAAGATTCCCTTATTGGGATGTGGAGGTAAGCTTCCTTTAAGTCTAGGGTTGCCAGCCAGGCATCCTTGGCTAGCATGGGAAGAAGCTGTTGCAGAGTTAGCATTTTGAATTTTGGAACTTCCAGAAAGGTGTTGAGAATAGAGAGGTCCAGGATGGGATGCCAGGAGTTGTATTTTCTGGGTACCAGAAAAAGTCTTGAATAAAAACCTTGTCCCCTTTGTTCTGCTGGGACAGGTTGAATAGCCCTGATATTGAGAAGAGAGAGAACCTGCTGTTGGGCCTCCACCCATTGGTTTGGGGGTAGGTCTGGCCAACCATTTGGGGTTGGTAGTGTTGGAAGTGGAATCTGTATCCTTGGTAAACTATGTTCAAAACCCATTTGTCCTGGGTAATGAGTTCCCAGTTTTTTGCTTGCTGGGCGAGCTTTCCTCCTAAGGGAGCATGTAGTTGAGCAGGGCTTGGAAGGGTTAAGGTTAAGTCATTGCACCATTTTTCCATAGGGGGGTGGCTTACTACTCCCTATTTTGGAAGTGGGAGCCCCCCACTGTTTAGGTCTGTGTATAGCTTGAGACTGTAGCCTAGGTGGTCTGCTGCTCCTGGGTTTGGATTGAAAAGGCCTAGAAGGGACTAGAAAGGACCAGTTCTTTGAAGGTCGATGCCTACTGAATCTGGAAGGCTGCACTTGTAGGAAATCTTTAGCAATTTGCATAGATTTAGCTTTTTCCTTCATCCTTTTGAGGATGTCTTCTGCTTTGTTGCCAAAAAGGCGGTCTTGGTTAAAGGGAGCGTCCAGTAATTTAGCTTTTACATGATCTGGCAAGTTTTGTTCCTTAAGCCAAGCATGCCTTCTAATTACAGACCCAGTGACAGCAGCCCTGCAAGATGCTTCTAAATCATCAAAATGACATTGCAAATTATGTTTATCAACTTGTTCTGCAGAATGCATTAAATCCTGTAATTCTTTGTGCTCAGTATAGTCAGGAATCAACATCATTTTCTGTTTAAGTATCCCATAACATGCTGCTGATACTTTAATATATGAAACTGGCAATTTAAAGCCCTAATGACCAAAGCAGCAGAAGTGTATACCTTCTTACCCCATCTGTCTAAGGCTCTAAAATCTCTATCAGAAGGGGTAGGATTTTTGGCATCAGTAGCCTTAATGCCTTTTGGTCCTTGGGAAACAGTCTCTGGATCCGCAGAAGGATTCTTGAAGAGGAACTTGTGAGAGTTAGGTACTCTTTAGTACCTGTCAGGTTTTCTGGGAGCTGGAGGTAAAGTTTCTGGGGTAAGGCTAGATTCCAAGAAAGCATCATCTACAATGTCCAGAACAGGAGGGATAGCTAAAGGCCTGTGTTGAGGTAGTAGTAAGAATTCCCTAAGTCTCTTTTTGGACTCAGAGTAATCCTGGCTTTCCCAGCGGAAATGCTCCCTAAGAGTGTGCAAGACTTCACCGAAAGAAAAATCCTCTGGAGGGGAAGCAGAAGAAATAGAATCCTCTGCATCTGAATCCTCATAAGTAGATAAGGGCAAATCCTGGTAATCAGAAGGAGCAGAAATATCAGATTCCTGATCAGAAGAATCAGAATGAAAATGAGTTCTAGGTCTCTTAGAGGGGGAAGGCTGGCTTCCCCTAATTAAGGTAATAAGGTCTTCAGCCATTCTAAGCATTTGTTTTTTAGGCATATGGGCCTGAGTCTGCGGTTTGTTCGTCGGTTTTTTAGGCGTGGTGCTAGTTTTTGGCCTGGATGAAAACAATGGCGTCGGTTTAATATGAATGTCTGTAGGCCTGAATACACCCTCAGAAGCTGGTGCCTTCACAGCGGCTCTGGACCCATCCAAGGTAGAGACATCTGCAGGTTCCATAGTTGAAAAAGCATGTCATGACATACCGGACTCCGAATGGTTCTCAGTAGAGGCCTGCGAATCAGAAGTAATGGGTATCAGGGGCTGCAAAAGCACCTCAATGAGTACTGGCAGACTGGCGACTAGCTTAAGGGAAGCTTTGTTGGCAGTTTTGGACCTATGCATTCTATCTCTGTCTTTATCCTTACGATTTTTCAGAATATCAGTAGTCGGATGGCTTGACAAAGCCATTTTGGAGTACACAGAATGAGTACAAAAGTAATTAGCTGCAAAAATAGCCTGACGATGAACAGTCTGGGTGTTGAACAAGGCACAAAACTGACAACGAGGGACGTCGTGGTCTGGGCCTAAACAAGGGATGCAATAGGAATGAAAATCACTATGAGGTATTTGCTTTTACAGGTAAGACAATTGTTAACTTTTACTGACATCGGTTAGAGCAAGAAAAAGGATTCCCAATGGGTTACTTAGCTTTTCTGAAGACTTCGGGTCTGAAACTCGAAAACAAAAATTTCAGGAGTTGGCCGACCAGCACTTGCAAACTGCTTCTGCTTCGGGCACGGCATGGCAAGAAAGACTGATGTAATGGCGTCGGCTGCATGTTTCATACCCCTAATGACCTGACGTCAAGGAAGAAGCGACAGCATCCGAAGCAGAAATCCGAAGACTCTGGTATTCAGGCCAGCTGAGGGCTACCTGCAGGCAGATAACCCAAATGTGATGACTGCAACAGTGAAACACAAAAAACATCCTATATACCAGCAGTATTGAAAGACACTGATGAGCTGAATCACCTATCAGAGGCTGAGGCAATCAGAAAACTGGTCCGACACTCGAAGATTCCCAAGAAATTGTCTTCTTTTGCAGATAGGGAGGGAAGAAATGAAAAGCCAGGCAACTGGCTTTTCGGTTCTTCCCAAAAATCCAGACACTGCTCCATGGCTGACCTTGAAAGGAGAGTAAGTGGATAATGGGGCCTGGGTAAATCTGTTAACCTCCAGACAAGAAAATCAAAGTTTTGAGGTGAAACATTTAAGTAACAACCTAGAAAACCATGAATTCCTGCTTCTAAGAACAATTTTCCACACACGAATGTAGAAATAAACACACTAAAATGATATTAAAACACTTTTATTTTCACAGAAGCATTCAGTAAAGAAAAAAACTGACAGCCAATGAAAGACCATATAAACAATATTTCTTGGCAGAAATTATCTATAGAAAAAAATTTCTACAAAAAATGTAGAAATGGAATGTTTTCTCCAGAAGGGATCTTATCTGCCCAGCCTTGAATGAGCACTAGCCAGCCATCAGTTCCATCACATCCACAGGGATAATGCACTTTAGTGACCAGAAAGCACTGAAGCTTTAGCACTTTTATGCACCTCTCCCCAAACCCCACAGCAGTTAAAGTGTGTTGAAGGTGCCCTGAAACTGTGAAAGACTGGCCAGTGGTCATATTCTTGATAGGATATAACACATACAGTTTAAGCTACTAGAAATGGTGATCTAATGCTGAATATTAACTATTTTACTCACAACATGTAAACAGCTGCTTTTGTCTCATGTCTGTTTTACCTCCCTGTGTCAATAGGTTATTGGTTCATATGTTAATACTAGGCTGTTGATTCCAAAAAACCACGATAAAGTTCTAGTGAAGCAGTCACGATCCAATTTTCTTTTATTGTATCACATAAAAAACAGCAGGTTAAGCGCTTTCATCTACGCACTCGTAGACTTCATCAGAACACTTAATAAGCTTTAAACAATTCTATTTATACCAGAGAAACCGCCAAAAAATCCCAATTAATCAATTAAAAGTTGTTGCTAACTTAAAGTCACAGTTATTTTATCAAATACTTGCATCGCTTCCTTAAACATATTCTATCCTTATAATAATATGTTATTATAAATTACACTAACATATATTAATTTCTATGTTAAAATATCCAGCATTACATCATTTTTATTCACACATGCCTAGTTACATATATTTAAAGACTGCTACCTGTACAATACTTAATATTATAAAATTTAATAAAACCACTGTTCAAAATTCATACTTCTATTTGGAACCTTAGTATTACTTGATATATATGATGTTAGTGTAACACATTTATTGCATATATGTGCACAACATCTTACTGCATATAAAATTAATTGCATAGCATTGATATATTTTATACTTATTGAATATACTGCATATATTATCTATTAAAAAAACATTTTTTACATAACACATAAAATATAAAGGCTAATCTCTTATGAGGGGTTTAGTAGGTATGCAATCATTCAAGCCTGGAGGTGCCGCTGCATTTAACCTAATTTGCCACTTAATTTCCTTTTCTGAAACTTGTGCCTTAATGTCACCACACCTGGGATTCTGCTTAACTACTTCCAAAATACCAAACAGAAAACCTGTACAGTCCGAGCTATTGTTTAAATGCCTATACAGGGCATTATTGCTGTCTTTTACGTATGCAATACAAATGGTCATATATTCTCTCCTTTAATCTCCTGTCAGTTTTACCCACATAAAAGTGTTGACAGGAGGAACATATTGCCATGTATATCAAATGCTGTGTTTGGCAATTCCCTTTACTAAACCTAATCTTACTTCTTAGAATGTTATTAAGTACTACACTATCCTTGTCTATAATATTACTACACTGGTTGCAATGTCCACATTTGGTGGTCCCTTGCTTACCTATATGCATATGTTTGTTATTCCTGTGAGATCTTATTTCAAATATTCTCTTTATGTTGTAATCAGTTTTATATACAAACAAAGGCTTAGTCCCCAGTCGTTCATTAATATTATCATCACTGGTGATAATATTCCAGTTCTTATCAATAATCCGTTTAATTTCACCAGCCTGTTTGCCAAACTTTACAATACATGCCCTTTGAAAGTTTTGACCATTTTGTACTGTCTGCTTCGGTGCTGGTCCTATGCCCAAGACCGGTGTGTATTTTTTCCCCACTCTTTAATAATATACATGGTGACATCCTGCACTAAAGTTTCTGGATATCCTCTATCCAAAAATAGTTTTTTCAAAAAATTCATCTCCTTAAGAAAATCTTCCTTTACTGTAGTCATCCTAGCCACTCTAATGGATTGTCCTTTAATAATACTTTTCTTCTGGGCATACGGTGGTTGCTGCTATAATTAAGGTAGCTATTACAAAAAGTTTCCTTTCTAAATATTTTGGATTGAAATTGTATTCCATCAGAAAATATATAAGAATCCAAGAAATTAATACCCTTATGGTCAAAATTGTGTGTAAATCTTAAGTAATTTGTTGTACTATTTATATAGTCTACAAATTGGATGAATTCTTCCTTTTTGCCTTTCCATAGAATAAAAATATCATCCAAATATCGGACATATAATGTCATATATTTATACCAGGGTGAACTAAACACAAATTCACTTTCCCAATCTAACAATACAAGATTGGCAAAATGGGGGCACAAGCTGCCCCCATTGCTACTCCATTGTTCTGCTTATAGTATTCCCCATCAAAATATATGAAATTATTGTCCAATACTATATTAATGAACTCATTAATGAGTTCTTTTTTGTCTTCGCCCAACTTGCTATAGGTGTTAACACTCTTCATAAATCTGTTTATTCCATCCTCTTTGGGTATACATGAAAATAAGTCCTTAATATCTACTGTAGCAAAAATAAGTTCTGAATTCCATATATTTTGGGTAAATTTCCCTAGGAACTCCCAAGAGTCCTTTAGAATATGATTAATATTCATATATATATTCTTTAACCATTGGTCAATAACCTTCCCGTATGGAAAAGTTTTACTATAGGTCCCTGCAATTATTGGCCTAAGTGGCGGGTCAACTATATCTTTATGTACTTTAGGTATGCCATTAATAGTGGCTAATAAGGGATATTGCACCTTTAAGAAATCATATAATACCTGATCTATTCTTTCATCCAGTAAATACTCTTCCAAATACAAATCTATATGTCTATGTGAAATATTAACCTGATTCAAGGAAGACCTCTCATATTGCTCTACATTATTCAAAATTTCAAATATTTTTTCATTATATCTGGATGTTTCAATTAATACGATTCCACCACCTTTATCAGGTATTAGAATCTTGATATTGGCAGCTTGCAATTGTTCCAATATTTTATCAAGCATATTTTTCCAATAACAAGAATTTCCTTCCTTATAACTTTTATTCTTAAGCTGATATACTTGCTTACTTACAACTTTCTCAAATGTTGCTATAGTGTTATGCATAGGGGGAATAAATCTGCTTTTTTTCTTTAAAACTGTGGGGACTACATCTGCTCTAGTTTTATCCTGAAAAATAGGCCCAAATTGAGCTTCCTAGTATACAACTTTAATTCCACTAATGCATCCACAAAATCAAATTGTCCTTGTGGTATGAATTTCATACCCTTAGAGAACACTAAGAAATGTTCCTTACTAATAATAGTGGATGTGTAGTTATATATCTTGAAGTCTTTCCATATATTAACTATACCTTGTCTTTGTATCCCTTCAGCATCTATGCTGTTTTCTATTTCACTGTTTCCTATCTCTTCCAGTGGTTGTTCCCCCTGTAATACCTTTGGTTCACTTCGCTTCTGTAATTCCCCCTGTTTCCGAAGTCTTCCTCTAAAAAATCATTGCTGTACCCCCTCTCCTCAAATGTATCTTGCCTACCTGTATGTAATTTAGTTCTTTTAGTATGCTCATTATCACTTCTAAAATTCCATCTATAGGCCTTAAAATTGGCATACTGGTCAGTGCCCCGAATAAATTTCTTACATTTCCTATCAAATATTCTTTTGCTGCTATTTTCAGCATATCTATACTGTTTATTATACAATTGTTCCCATTGGGGAAATATTAAATCATGTGTAATTTCAATATTCATTTTTTCAACATCCTGCAATAATTTACTAATCTTATTGTCATTGCACATAATTATAAACTCCATGAACTGCATTCCAAAGCTGTCGAACATTTTATTACACACCTGGATGTTTTCATCATTCATCTCAACTCCTATGGGCTGTTTGAAGAACCGTAAGCCCATAGGTACAATACTACTAGTTATACATTTACGCAGATATGAATTGTCAACCTGCAATGCCTTAATTTGTGTAAGCTTTTTACCAAAATTGTAGATCGTATCTTTTAAACTAGGGCTGGACTCCCGAGGTATTCCATCCCTTACATTCTGTTTATTTAATGTTCCAAACTCAAATGTTGACTTAAGAAAATTGTCAATGTTATTAAAATGTGATATGCCCGCTAAATTGGCTTCCTTACTTTGTTTTTGAGTGTCCCTGGAGTCCTGTTGTTGCTTGGACCCCTCCATTCTACTAGCGACTGTAGAATAAGTCCTGTTTGGCGGTTTCCTTTTCGGTTTTGCGCCCGAAAATAGAAAAAATTCCTCAGATGTATTTTCTTCCTTATCGGACCCCGAATACTGGCTCCGTTCTCCATCTGCACGCTTGTAATCCGGTCTACAGCCCGATTGAAGAGTTGGAAATCCTTCTGTTACCCGCTGGCCATTAGGTATTACATCCACGCTATCATCTTCAACCTCCGAACGTGGTGACGTCATCTCGTCAAGCCTCGCTATGGGTTTCTTCACTGGATGCTGGATGTTACTAGGCGTCATCAGTTCTAGTAGCCTGGTAATTTCGCCTCTGATTATTACCAGTTCCGATTGAATTTTATCCAGCTCTTCTCGTCTAACTGGTGATAAGCATGTAGATATCTCCCCCATGGAATCCATGACCTCCAACAGTACAACAAGAGAACACTAGAACTCACAACAGTACAAGTCTCCAAAAAACCACGATAAAGTTCTAGTGAAGCAGTCACGATCCAATTTTCTTTTATTGTATCACATAAAAAACAGCAGGTTAAGCGCTTTCATCTACGCACTCGTAGACTTCATCAGAACACTTAATAAGCTTTAAACAATTCTATTTATACCAGAGAAACCGCCAAAAAATCCCAATTAATCAATTAAAAGTTGTTGCTAACTTAAAGTCACAGTTATTTTATCAAATACTTGCATCGCTTCCTTAAACATATTCTATCCTTATAATAATATGTTATTATAAATTACACTAACATATATTAATTTCTATGTTAAAATATCCAGCATTACATCATTTTTATTCACACATGCCTAGTTACATATATTTAAAAACTGCTACCTGTACAATACTTAATATTATAAAATTTAATAAAAACCACTGTTCAAAATTCATACTTCTATTTGGAATACTATAAGCAGAACAATGGAGTAGCAATGGGGGCAGCTTGTGCCCCCATTTTTGCCAATCTTGTATTGTTAGATTGGGAAAGTGAATTTGTGTTTAGTTCACCCTGGTATAAATATATGACATTATATGTCCGATATTTGGATGATATTTTTATTCTATGGAAAGGCAAAAAGGAAGAATTCATCCAATTTGTAGACTATATAAATAGTACAACAAATTACTTAAGATTTACACACAATTTTGACCATAAGGGTATTAATTTCTTGGATTCTTATATATTTTCTGATGGAATACAATTTCAATCCAAAATATTTAGAAAGGAAACTTTTTGTAATAGCTACCTTAATTATAGCAGCAACCACCCGTATGCCCAGAAGAAAAGTATTATTAAAGGACAATCCATTAGAGTGGCTAGGATGACTACAGTAAAGGAAGATTTTCTTAAGGAGATGAATTTTTTGAAAAAACTATTTTTGGATAGAGGTTATCCAGAAACTTTAGTGCAGGATGTCACCATGTATATTATTAAAGAGTGGGGAAAAAAATACACACCGGTCTTGGGCATAGGACCAGCACCGAAGCAGACAGTACAAAATGGTCAAAACTTTCAAAGGGCATGTATTGTAAAGTTTGGCAAACAGGCTGGTGAAATTAAACGGATTATTGATAAGAACTGGAATATTATCACCAGTGATGATAATATTAATGAACGACTGGGGACTAAGCCTTTGTTTGTATATAAAACTGATTACAACATAAAGAGAATATTTGAAATAAGATCTCACAGGAATAACAAACATATGCATATAGGTAAGCAAGGGACCACCAAATGTGGACATTGCAACCAGTGTAGTAATATTATAGACAAGGATAGTGTAGTACTTAATAACATTCTAAGAAGTAAGATTAGGTTTAGTAAAGGGAATTGCCAAACACAGCATTTGATATACATGGCAATATGTTCCTCCTGTCAACACTTTTATGTGGGTAAAACTGACAGGAGATTAAAGGAGAGAATATATGACCATTTGTATTGCATACGTAAAAAAGACAGCAATAATGCCCTGTATAGGCATTTAAACAATAGCTCAGACTGTACAGGTTTTCTGTTTGGTATTTTGGAAGTAGTTAAGCAGAATCCCAGGGGAGGTGACATTAAGGCACAAGTTTCAGAAAAGGAAATTAAGTGGCAAATTAGGTTAAATGCAGCGGCACCTCCAGGCTTGAATGATTGCATACCTACTAAACCCCTCATAAGAGATTAGCCTTTATATTTTATGTGTTATGTAAAAAATGTTTTTTTAATAGATAATATATGCAGTATATTCAATAAGTATAAAATATATCAATGCTATGCAATTAATTTTATATGCAGTAAGATGTTGTGCACATATATGCAATAAATGTGTTACACTAACATCATATATATCAAGTAATACTAAGGTTCCAAATAGAAGTATGAATTTTGAACAGTGGTTTTTATTAAATTTTATAATATTAAGTATTGTACAGGTAGCAGTTTTTAAATATATGTAACTAGGCATGTGTGAATAAAAATGATGTAATGCTGGATATTTTAACATAGAAATTAATATATGTTAGTGTAATTTATAATAACATATTATTATAAGGATAGAATATGTTTAAGGAAGCGATGCAAGTATTTGATAAAATAACTGTGACTTTAAGTTAGCAACAACTTTTAATTGATTAATTGGGATTTTTTGGCGGTTTCTCTGGTATAAATAGAATTGTTTAAAGCTTATTAAGTGTTCTGATGAAGTCTACGAGTGCGTAGATGAAAGCGCTTAACCTGCTGTTTTTTATGTGATACAATAAAAGAAAATTGGATCGTGACTGCTTCACTAGAACTTTATCGTGGTTTTTTGGAGACTTGTACTGTTGTGAGTTCTAGTGTTCTCTTGTTGTACTGTTGGAGGTCATGGATTCCATGGGGGAGATATCTACATGCTTATCACCAGTTAGACGAGAAGAGCTGGATAAAATTCAATCGGAACTGGTAATAATCAGAGGCGAAATTACCAGGCTACTAGAACTGATGACGCCTAGTAACATCCAGCATCCAGTGAAGAAACCCATAGCGAGGCTTGACGAGATGACGTCACCACGTTCGGAGGTTGAGGATGATAGCGTGGATGTAATACCTAATGGCCAGCGGGTAACAGAAGGATTTCCAACTCTTCAATCGGGCTGTAGACCGGATTACAAGTGTGAAGATGGAGAACGGAGCCAGTATTCGGGGTCCGATAAGGAAGAAAATACATCTGAGGAATTTTTTCTATTTTCGGGCGCAAAACCGAAAAGGAAACCGCCAAACAGGACTTATTCTACAGTCGCTAGTAGAATGGAGGGGTCCAAGCAACAACAGGACTCCAGGGACACTCAAAAACAAAGTAAGGAAGCCAATTTAGCGGGCATATCACATTTTAATAACATTGACAATTTTCTTAAGTCAACATTTGAGTTTGGAACATTAAATAAACAGAATGTAAGGGATGGAATACCTCGGGAGTCCAGCCCTAGTTTAAAAGATACGATCTACAATTTTGGTAAAAGCTTACACAAATTAAGGCATTGCAGGTTGACAATTCATATCTGCGTAAATGTATAACTAGTAGTATTGTACCTATGGGCTTACGGTTCTTCAAACAGCCCATAGGAGTTGAGATGAATGATGAAAACATCCAGGTGTGTAATAAAATGTTCGACAGCTTTGGAATGCAGTTCATGGAGTTTATAATTATGTGCAATGACAATAAGATTAGTAAATTATTGCAGGATGTTGAAAAAATGAATATTGAAATTACACATGATTTAATATTTCCCCAATGGGAACAATTGTATAATAAACAGTATAGATATGCTGAAAATAGCAGCAAAAGAATATTTGATAGGAAATGTAAGAAATTTATTCGGGACACTGACCAGTATGCCAATTTTAAGGCCTATAGATGGAATTTTAGAAGTGATAATGAGCATACTAAAAGAACTAAATTACATACAGGTAGGCAAGATACATTTGAGGAGAGGGGGTACAGCAATGATTTTTTAGAGGAAGACTTCGGAAACAGGGGGAATTACAGAAGCGAAGTGAACCAAAGGTATTACAGGGGGAACAACCACTGGAAGAGATAGGAAACAGTGAAATAGAAAACAGCATAGATGCTGAAGGGATACAAAGACAAGGTATAGTTAATATATGGAAAGACTTCAAGATATATAACTACACATCCACTATTATTAGTAAGGAACATTTCTTAGTGTTCTCTAAGGGTATGAAATTCATACCACAAGGACAATTTGATTTTGTGGATGCATTAGTGGAATTAAAGTTGTATACTAGGAAGCTCAATTTGGGCCTATTTTTTCAGGATAAAACTAGAGCAGATGTAGTCCCCACAGTTTTAAAGAAAAAAAGCAGATTTATTCCCCCTATGCATAACACTATAGCAACATTTGAGAAAGTTGTAAGTAAGCAAGTATATCAGCTTAAGAATAAAAGTTATAAGGAAGGAAATTCTTGTTATTGGAAAAATATGCTTGATAAAATATTGGAACAATTGCAAGCTGCCAATATCAAGATTCTAATACCTGATAAAGGTGGTGGAATCGTATTAATTGAAACATCCAGATATAATGAAAAAATATTTGAAATTTTGAATAATGTAGAGCAATATGAGAGGTCTTCCTTGAATCAGGTTAATATTTCACATAGACATATAGATTTGTATTTGGAAGAGTATTTACTGGATGAAAGAATAGATCAGGTATTATATGATTTCTTAAAGGTGCAATATCCCTTATTAGCCACTATTAATGGCATACCTAAAGTACATAAAGATATAGTTGACCCGCCACTTAGGCCAATAATTGCAGGGACCTATAGTAAAACTTTTCCATACGGGAAGGTTATTGACCAATGGTTAAAGAATATATATATGAATATTAATCATATTCTAAAGGACTCTTGGGAGTTCCTAGGGAAATTTACCCAAAATATATGGAATTCAGAACTTATTTTTGCTACAGTAGATATTAAGGACTTATTTTCATGTATACCCAAAGAGGATGGAATAAACAGATTTATGAAGAGTGTTAACACCTATAGCAAGTTGGGCGAAGACAAAAAAGAACTCATTAATGAGTTCATTAATATAGTATTGGACAATAATTTCATATATTTTGATGGGGAATACTATAAGCAGAACAATGGAGTAGCAATGGGGGCAGCTTGTGCCCCCATTTTTGCCAATCTTGTATTGTTAGATTGGGAAAGTGAATTTGTGTTTAGTTCACCCTGGTATAAATATATGACATTATATGTCCGATATTTGGATGATATTTTTATTCTATGGAAAGGCAAAAAGGAAGAATTCATCCAATTTGTAGACTATATAAATAGTACAACAAATTACTTAAGATTTACACACAATTTTGACCATAAGGGTATTAATTTCTTGGATTCTTATATATTTTCTGATGGAATACAATTTCAATCCAAAATATTTAGAAAGGAAACTTTTTGTAATAGCTACCTTAATTATAGCAGCAACCACCCGTATGCCCAGAAGAAAAGTATTATTAAAGGACAATCCATTAGAGTGGCTAGGATGACTACAGTAAAGGAAGATTTTCTTAAGGAGATGAATTTTTTGAAAAAACTATTTTTGGATAGAGGATATCCAGAAACTTTAGTGCAGGATGTCACCATGTATATTATTAAAGAGTGGGGAAAAAAATACACACCGGTCTTGGGCATAGGACCAGCACCGAAGCAGACAGTACAAAATGGTCAAAACTTTCAAAGGGCATGTATTGTAAAGTTTGGCAAACAGGCTGGTGAAATTAAACGGATTATTGATAAGAACTGGAATATTATCACCAGTGATGATAATATTAATGAACGACTGGGGACTAAGCCTTTGTTTGTATATAAAACTGATTACAACATAAAGAGAATATTTGAAATAAGATCTCACAGGAATAACAAACATATGCATATAGGTAAGCAAGGGACCACCAAATGTGGACATTGCAACCAGTGTAGTAATATTATAGACAAGGATAGTGTAGTACTTAATAACATTCTAAGAAGTAAGATTAGGTTTAGTAAAGGGAATTGCCAAACACAGCATTTGATATACATGGCAATATGTTCCTCCTGTCAACACTTTTATGTGGGTAAAACTGACAGGAGATTAAAGGAGAGAATATATGACCATTTGTATTGCATACGTAAAAAAGACAGCAATAATGCCCTGTATAGGCATTTAAACAATAGCTCGGACTGTACAGGTTTTCTGTTTGGTATTTTGGAAGTAGTTAAGCAGAATCCCAGGGGAGGTGACATTAAGGCACAAGTTTCAGAAAAGGAAATTAAGTGGCAAATTAGGTTAAATGCAGCGGCACCTCCAGGCTTGAATGATTGCATACCTACTAAACCCCTCATAAGAGATTAGCCTTTATATTTTATGTGTTATGTAAAAAATGTTTTTTTAATAGATAATATATGCAGTATATTCAATAAGTATAAAATATATCAATGCTATGCAATTAATTTTATATGCAGTAAGATGTTGTGCACATATATGCAATAAATGTGTTACACTAACATCATATATATCAAGTAATACTAAGGTTCCAAATAGAAGTATGAATTTTGAACAGTGGTTTTTATTAAATTTTATAATATTAAGTATTGTACAGGTAGCAGTTTTTAAATATATGTAACTAGGCATGTGTGAATAAAAATGATGTAATGCTGGATATTTTAACATAGAAATTAATATATGTTAGTGTAATTTATAATAACATATTATTATAAGGATATAATATGTTTAAGGAAGCGATGCAAGTATTTGATAAAATAACTGTGACTTTAAGTTAGCAACAACTTTTAATTGATTAATTGGGATTTTTTGGCGGTTTCTCTGGTATAAATAGAATTGTTTAAAGCTTATTAAGTGTTCTGATGAAGTCTACGAGTGCGTAGATGAAAGCGCTTAACCTGCTGTTTTTTATGTGATACAATAAAAGAAAATTGGATCGTGACTGCTTCACTAGAACTTTATCGTGGTTTTTTGGAGACTTGTACTGTTGTGAGTTCTAGTGTTCTCTTGTTGTTAGGCTGTTGATTCGGTGGACCATGTAACCTAGACAATGATCCTGCCCATTTACCAAGATATGAATTAATACCAGACCCTGACTTAGTTTTGGCCCATTTGTATACGGGATAGAGTGGATAGACTGGAGGTAAACTTTACAACTGCCCAGAGAAGTCATCCAGGTTATACTTAAAAAGGATCATGGAGCTATGGTGCTTAATCTCTAAGAGGAGTCTATTCCATAAAACAGGTATTCTGTGTGAAAGATGCTTATATATATAGGTCTCTTAGTCAGGTATTTAGGGCAATATTAGTTTTGTGGATATATGAGTTACATAGGATTGTATCTTTCGATTCTCTTTAGAAAAGGCAGAGATCATCTCTCAATAGTCAGTATGAAATGGAAAAGAGTGACAGTGCTGTAAGCTAATCATTGTAACTGAAGGAGGACACTAAATCTGTCCATTAATACATTGCCAATGTCCTCAGGGGATAAGTACGTGATATTATATTGTACTAACTCAAGGCATTGCTGGTTATTATTTCTTAGGTTCCTGACAAAACAGGAGACAGCTTTGTGGTTATATTTAGCATGGATGGCAATTCATAATTCATACTTGATTTTGGAGGATTAGACTAAGTTCCTTGTTGATCATTCCAAGCTCTTCATGGGGTGTTAAGTTTGCTTTTACAGGCTAGGAGTTTCTTTTTCCTATTGTATAATTTGTTGACGCTGATGTTTCACCAAAGGGCTTTGCTCTTAAATCTGGAAATACATTTACTTCTTAAGGGGACAAGGCTCCAAAACTAGATTGGAGGTGGACGAAGAATTTATCCAAGAAAACTGCAGCATATGAAGCAAGGTCATCTAAGTGAGGAGGGTGTTTGAATTTCATCAGATCAGGTCATCATTTAGCTGGAACAAAAACTTAAGAGTAGTCTCTGTAGATAGTTGGGTTACAAGGAAACTTAGGTCTCACACAGAGTAAATGTTACTGCATAATAGTCAAATCTGACCAGTGATTTGTTAAATGTGGGCTCAGAGCACAGTGGGGCTATATTTTGAAAACAAGATCTAATATTTTACAGCCCCTCACTTGGATTTGGACTAGCTGGTCCAAAGAGGTGGCATTAATGAAATCCCAAAATCTCTATGCATAGTTGTTTGTCGTGGTGTGGTTTCTCCAGTTAATGCAGGAATACTTGAAGTCACTCATGAAGACAGTGTTAGGCTCTATGTTGTGGGAAGCAGGTGTGCTTTCATTGTTCTTAAACCATGTTTCAGTAACTATGCATTTATCACCATTTTCAAGGGTTAGAAATTCCTGAAAAGAATGCAACTTTTTATTTAGGCTTTTAGCATTAAGCCATGCTACTTTTATGTTTCTGATTGTGGCTGGCTATGTTGGTGATTTGAGAAGACTGACCTTGCCTGATAAAAGCACTACAGGAGAAGAAAAAGCCTTAGCCTATATAACAAAGCCACGAGGAGAGAGATGTAGACCATCCCTTGCAAAGTCACTGAGGTTATCAATTTATTCCATGCTAATATACACTAGAACTCCCTAGAATGACACTAGTAGTTAAGGCAATGATTAAAGTCAATTATCTTTTATTTGTAATGTGCTATCATTCTTGTAGATGGTAGGATAATGCTCATTACTAAATTCACTCAATTTCCAGATGCATATTCAGAGATCTTCATCATGTGCATCCGTCAATTGATCCAAGGAGCTGCATCTCAAGTAATTCACTCCCATGTATGCAACGATCAAGTCATATGTGTACCTGGGATGAAGGGAGTTGTAGGCTTTAGTGACATTACTTATCCTGGCACCTGACAGGCAACTAATCATTACCCTGTCTTTGCTCTGCTTGGTAAGTGGAACATCTGTGTATCTAAACATAGAGTTACCTATAATCAGGATGCTGCCAGATGAACTACCTTGATCTTGCTGCCTTAAAGACTTATGCGTGCTAGTTATGTGACCTCTGTTTGTGTCTACATTTTCTATAATGTCAGAGCAAGCCATACACTGGATATGAGCTGTTGATGCTGGATGAAGTAACTTTGCAAGTTAGACTGATTCTGAATCTTCAGAGTCTTAGGAGGCTTACACAAAGATTTAACTTTATAGTTTGCAGTCTGTGGATGCTGTATAGGTGCAGGTGGGAGGGAGACAATGTTGAGCTTAGTGCATGTAGTTATCTGAGAAGGATACACCTCTCATAGACAAAGTCTTTTAGATTAAATTCCAGTAAACAACTAATTAACCTTATATTAATAGATTATTGTTAGGTATCCTCCTTACTTTCACCTTAAAACAAGGGCTAAATGTAATTGAGAGTGCATGGGATTTGCCCGTCTGGAGCCCCCCTGCTGTCTTTAATAATGGGTGCTAAGCAAGCCTAACCCTAACACTGCCCCTTCCCTCAACCCTAACCCTACACCATACCTTCATAAAAACCTTCTCATAACAATGACACTATGCAGATGAATATGAAGCTAGCATTATGGGGGATTTGTGCTACTACTGGGAGAGAAAATAGCTTTCCTTTCTCTGTATTAATGAATTAGATATTTCTCATTTTCAGGATTGTGCATGTTCAAACTTTTTTACCAGTGTTTCAATTCAACATTAAATTAGTCAACCTTAACAGAACCATAGTGTAACTCAAATGATAGAATGTGCATTTGATAGATTGTTTGGGTGTAAAAAAATAGAAGTTGCACAAATGAGTGAATACTCAATTGACTGCATCACATAAGGTAGAATTTAATTTTATATAGTGTAGGTAAGCAGGAGCACGCACATTTTTTAATGCTTGAATGAAAAAAGAGGTAGCTGTGAGGATGTACAAGACTGTGTTATAGCAGTTGTTGTGAATATCCAGGTGTTCATGGGTAAGAGTAATGGTTAAGTCAGGGAATAAAGTCAGTGTTATGCATGTTTTGTGCTGTCTGTGTTCCAGATCATTTTCTCTTGTGCAGTGGTACTGTTAGGGAAAGGGTTTTTAGTAATGTGTAGGGTTAGGCTTAGTGGTAGGGGCAGGGGCATAGGGCAGGGATAGGTTTAGGGTTCTGGTTAGGGTTAACACACATGAGTAAAGTGGTGGAAGAAGGTGGGTAAAATCCCCCTACCCACCTTATTCATACACGCTAATCCTAACTAGAACCCTAATCCTACACATTACATTACCAAAAATCCTTTCCATAATAGTACTATCAAGATGACACTTGATCTCAGTTTTGTAGTTGTG
This sequence comes from Protopterus annectens, assembly GCF_019279795.1. Classification (NCBI taxonomy): domain Eukaryota; kingdom Metazoa; phylum Chordata; order Ceratodontiformes; family Protopteridae; genus Protopterus; species Protopterus annectens. The sequence continues at coordinate 454,654,996 of NC_056746.1, forward strand.
ATTTATGGGCATATGGCTTTTATAGTGAGACAGAAGTATTTAATGTTTTGTGATTCAGTGTTATGAGTTGCTCAGTGTTTTTGTCATTTTCTCTCTTTTTTATCATTTGTAATTCTCTCTTATGTTTTTTTTTTAATATTACTATTACACAACTTGATTCCATAAAAACCTTCAAATTCACCCTAAAAAGCCTTTCTTAACAGTCAAATATGTACTTGTGCCACCGTAAATGCCCAGAACTATAAACACATTCTAAAATTATGCTAACTAGTATGATTCCTTTCATTTTCAAGTAATAATTTGCAAATCCTCTGATTATCTTTGACTTTTCTACACTAGTTAAGGTATATAAATTGCTGTCTTGTCTCTATAATCATTCTTAGGCTAAATCCTAAACTTCTCATGTATTAAAGTGCGTAAATGTCTATTGTCTTTCTTCCCCTCCATACAATGAATGTCATTAAAAATACTGTATGTGTAATACTAACACCTAACCTGATTGATTGTATAAAACTTTCTACTCTGTGCATTACTAATCATTAAGAAATTATAGAAAAAATTTGTACACTGTTTTATTATTGTAAATATTATCTTGTTGTAAACAAATTCTGATGTGTAACTGTAGCTTTTCTCCCTGGGCCTTACACTGAAAATAGGTTTCTGACCCAGTGGACTTTCCCGGTCAATAAATAAATTATTTATATATATATATATATATATATATATATATATATATGTATATATATTTGAAGTAGGAATATTCTGAATCACATTACCCATATGCATAGTATATATTCCCTCTCATTCACAACAACTGACCAGTAATTCTGAAGGTTGCAGTTATAGTCATCCTAATTATGACAGGAAGCAAAGCCTGGAACTGATTTTCATATGGACTGAGGCACAGATGATGACATTTCTACACGGGAAGGAAGCCACATAAGGTAAGCAATATCCAAATGTCATAATTTACTGTAAAACTGTTCTTCCCCAATGAAGATCTCCAGTATTTGCTTTGTCATAATACTGCCCTGTACATGCTAAGGAACTCTTCAGTTTATCTGCTATGTTACTACTTATATTTGCCTCCTCACATGTTTTTTTCCTCTTGGCTTCAAACAGGCATCTTGTTATTGGATAATGTTCCCTAAATGCCCACATGCATTAGAAAATAATCATGCTGATAGTCCTAATTACTGCTTTTTGGTGACCTAAATACAGTGATACTACTGACAGTCAAAATGGCACTTCTTGGCTAATTTTGTAAAATAAAAAATATAGCACTGATTATTTTAGTTTTCCCTTGGCTATAATATTCTGCTGTCTAGAGGTTGACGGTGTGAGTTATCTAAGCCCAGCATGTGAGGTCCCTACTTCTGCTTATCTTTGGACATTGTTTGGAGCCTTTATGGTCATTGTAATTTTCATTTTTATCCTTTATGGATGTTGCTGCTGACTGTTGGGTCAAAGTGCTGTAAATTATACTTCACTGATGAACTCAGCAACTGAGGAGGGAATCTAAGACTTGGAAAGTTCCTGTCTGGATGGTTTTAAGTGTCTGGGTTTTGATTTTATACAGCAACCTTTTGGAAATTTGTGTAAGAAGTTTGGTGTGCTAATCTTTATGTTTGCAGCTTTTTTCTAATTATTTCAAAGTTAATTACAACTATACATGCTGGCTATCATTTTTCCTGATTAACACTCCATTATGAAGTTATTTTTAACATCAAATACACTTCTAAATTAGAGCCAATATAGTAATCTTATATCAAGCTAGTTAGTAACTTAATACTTCTTAGTTTTCAACATTTTATTCTGGGATTCAGTATATAAATTACTATTTTTACCAGCTATATTCAATGTTTCTGACTATTCTTTTCAAAGCTGTTTGTTGCATTAACATCTGTTTTGCAGCATTTACTATATCAGAAGTGTGAATATGTTCAGAGTAATTTGTATTAGAGACCTTCTGGTCGCCCTCCATCGTTTAACCCTACGATGTTCCCTTCTTCAGTCACCTTATGCTACCACTGGCTGGGCACTGTAAACAGTTACAGAGTGGGGAAAGCAGGGCATGTATTTACATGTTCTGATTTGGGTGGTCATACCCCAATTAAAATAAATGACAGCAAAACCTCCATATGAAAGGGAGTTTCCATGTCTCAGTGAAGCACCTCAGGAGTTACACAGTCATTTCTGACCATCAGACAGGGCCTGTTCTTCTTTGACTCCACCTAATGCACTGTAATTTAATATTAGGTTAATCCAGGACAAGTCAGACTTGGAGATCTGGGTGGATAAAAACTTTGGACCCGATTTAAAAGTATCTAACTTATCAGATATTTATGTTAATTAGTGTCCTAGTAGGTGAAACATCAGTAACGGGTGATCATTTATTTGGATTAAACCAAGTAAACAATCGAGTATGAGCACCTTTCTGCATGCTCACACAGCAGAACTGAAGTGCAGATTCTACCTATCAAATTTTATGGATCTTGTTTAAGACCTAAGTAACTGAAAATCTGCCAACTTTGCAAAAAAGTAGTTAGACATTGTCATAGCTGGTAATCTTAGTACACACTGGAGGACACCAGCACTGAGGGAAGCTATCATGTTAAAAAGGAAGCCTTCTGTGCAATGTTAATAAGAAGTTCTCTGGATTTGTACTTAAGTAGCGAGAGGCCAGCTACTAAAACAAAGATCTATGAGTGGGAGGAGTTGGGTGGTCATGAAGAATGACTTTAAAATTACCTCAACTAGGTTTTGGCAAACCAGTAAAAGACTTGGAAGAAAGGATGGGACATTGCTCAGGCAATTCTCAGCAAGGATAGGAAAACACTGACCTCTACTAAAGACAGTGTTGGGAGGTAGAAAGAACACTATGAGAAACTCCTAAGTCCAGAAAATGTACAGTTGTGTAAGTAAACTTTCCATATCATTTGATGTTTGAATGATCACTGCTGTAGCAGCCTAAGCTATATAGGTTATATTCTGCATAGTATATAACAGCCGTCCAGCTTCCAAAGCTTCTGGGTACTTTCTATGCACCCAAATTGTTAGCTTGAGTTGAGCTGACTAAAAAAACAGATTTGGGACCCAAGCCCTTCAGAGCTTTAATGTCACCTGAAAGAGGAAAGCTAAGCCCTGAGTGGATATAGCTAGAAAAAGAAAAAAAAAATACATACCTGCACCCTGGCATAAACACACACCAAAAACAAGGGGGTGGAGGAAGGGAGAGCCTGGCTACTGCAGCAGTGATCATTCAAACATCTACTGTTTTGGTAAGTTTAGTCACACAGCTGGACTATGTTTGTCATACTGATCACTGCTACAGTAGCTTAAGCTACATGGGTAGATTACTATAACTTAGAACAACTGGGAGGTGGAAGGGAAAGAGTTCAGAAACCCCTGGACAATGGTCCTAGCAAAGCCTGTCCTAGACAATGAGAAGGGATCTAGTATACTTTGTAAAAGCATGCACAGAAGACCAAGTTACTACTTCTAGAATACTTCTAGAGTCTAACCCCTTCTAAAAAGCTATGGATGAAGCCAAGGCCCTGGTAGAATGAACTTTCACCCTGCCTGAAATAGTTTTGTTGTGGTGGCCTTAGACAACCATTTGTAAATAGTCTCCTTTGCCATGGAGGTTATATTTCTACTTACCTTCACAAGAAATGAACAACTGATCAGAAATCATGTAAGATTTAGTTCTGTTAGGACAGTGCTCAAGTTGTCTGTGGACATCCAAACTATGAAGTATACTTTCTCCCTCTTTTGGGGATTCTGGAAGGAAAACAGGAAGATGATTAGTTTGGCTTAAAGTAAACTTGGATGCAACTTTAGGCATAAAAGAAGGATTAGTTCTCAAGGAAAACATGTCTCTGTGAAAAATGAGTTAAGGATGACCCACAAAAAGAGCTTGCAACTCGGATACTTCTCTTGCAGAGATCAGAGCAATCAGAAAAACTGCCTTCCATGTTAAGAGCCTCATGTCAGCCAGATGAGCTGGTTCAAATGGGGTAAGTGTTATCTTCTCTATCACAAAATTAAGATCTCAAGGAGGAGCCACCATTTTTCTGGGAAGCTTCTTAAATAGTACCCCTTTCAAAAACATCTTCACATGAGAATGTACTGAAAGTGAAGGATCCATGAGCAGAGATGTTGAAATGGCTGACAAATGAACTTTGATAGAGTAGTAAGATATAATATGATATATATATGATAGTAACTCACATACATACTGTAAAACCAGAGAAACACTTGCCCTGAATGGGCACTGGTTGTTAGCACCAACTGTAAAGCCTTTTCCATTTGCTTATATATGATTATCTAGTTGGAGTCTTTCTTGTCTTCATTAGTAACTGGTGCATGTCCTCAGAAAGCAGGTGTCTAAAGTAACAAGATCCTATTATCCAGGCTAATAATCAACTTGATGTTGATTGGGGTCATAATGTATCAAACATCCCTGATCTTGTGTGAGTAAAGATTTTGTGAGGAAGCTTGTAGTAATTTTCCCTGGCCATTTCCAAAAGAAGGGAGAAACACTGCTGTCTGGGCCAGAAGGAGGTAACTACAATGAATTTGGGGGATCCTTCTGAATCTTCAGACACACCCTGGAAATCAATGGAAAGGGTGGAAAAACATAAAGGAAAATTCCCATCTAAGGAAAAGAAAAGGCATCTGTCTTCTAGGCCTTCTTGCATGGAGTCCTAGAACGGAATTTTGCCAGCTGATTGTTTAGAGAAGAGGTAAAATATTTACCTAAGGAATTCCCAACAGATGGATCAAATCATGGAAGACCCCCTGATTCAGTTTCTATTCATGAGGGTCTGCTTTGGCCTTGACCAGCTTCTGTCACATAATTTTGATTTGACAGAATGTAAGATGCCAGTAAAATAAGACTATGTTGTAATGTTATATCCCCAAGATAAACTGGTTAGTCTGCATACAGGATAAGTTATGGTGCCCCCTTGTTTGTTTATGTATCACACCACTGTGGTATTGTCTGTAACTAACTGAAATGTTCCTGGGGATCAGAGATGATATTCAGAGAGTTGACAGCCTTTATAAGAGCTAGCATATCTTATGTTTATATGTCTTGGTCTGATTTTCTTGTCCCAGACACCTTGCACGTTTATTCCATTGACACTGTTCCTCATGCAAAGTCTAAGGAGTGACTGCTTTGATGCAGGAGAAGAGAATGTGAGACTTGGATTGAGAGAAATAATGATGTCTCAAACTTCCCTTTTCATAAATCACAGAGCATTGATGCTGGAACCGAAGAGATTTCAAATACCCATAGTATCTTCCTCATTTGGAGTCTAGAAAGATGTATCATGAGAATCATGTACACCAAGAGATGCAAAATCCTCAGGAATTCCCTCATTGTGACAGAAGTCTGAGTGGAAACCTCCTGGAAAAGATCTAAGTGTAGATCTATTTTTTCATCTCGAAGAAAAGCTCTTTGTATTGAGGTGTCTAGCAGGCACCTTAGAAACACAATTTTGTGTGATGGAGTCAAATAATACTTTTGAATGTTCTCTTTGAATCCCAGCCTGTGTAGAAGATCTCTTAACCAGGTGAGAGATTCATGAAATTTTGAAAAGATTTCAAAGATACTGTGTCATTTAAATATAAAAAAATGCGGGCATCCTGCAGCCTACAATGGGCTATAACAGGAGCTAGACACTTTGTGAGCACCTTTGGAGCAGTAAATAGCCCAAAGGTAAAGCAGAGAAATAATAACGTGATCCAGATGCATAAAACCTTAAGAAACACCTGAAATCTGGATTAACAAGAATGAGATAATATACATCTTTTAAATCTAATGCTACTAGAAAACTCAAATGAGAAAGAAGGAGTAACAGGATGTGAAGTAAAATTATTTTGAACCTGAGCAATATCACAAACTGATTCAGGAAAGAAAGACGTAGGAATGGTCTCAAGGAATTTTCTTTCTTTGGCACAAAAAAACATTCTTGAGTAAAATGCTTTCCTTAACAGGAAAAAAGGAACAGCTTCTATTACCCCCTGGGGCAGCATATGATGTAGGGCAGGAGGAAAGCGAGGGTTTGGCCTAGCAGATGAGGAAGAATCTCCTGGAAAGGAGGATTTTCCTTCCACAACCATTTGTATCCTAGATGGACCATATTCAGTATCCATTTGTCTGACACTTTTGCCAAAAAGAAAAATGGAAATTCAAATGGTCTAGAAGAGATAATGAATTGCCAGGGTGGGTTGGTGGTTGGTGATGAAGGGGCAAAGACCCTTATATAGTCATTCTGACTTGTTTGACTGTCCTTTGTTCTGAGAGTTCCTGCTTTCTTTTGGGAACTTCCATGCCATTGCTTTTAAACATCTGTTTACAAGCATTCTGCTAAAACTGTTTACTTTGTTTCTTTTAAAAACAGATGAAAGAAGAAAAAATCCCTTGGAAAATTTAGAGAAGGGTTGAAAAATCTGGGAGATTCTCTGGATCAGTTTAAGTCTCTCATCACACATTTTGATAACCTCTGCAGCAGGGGGACCAAAAGCTAAATCTGTATGGAAAGGATAATTCATAATTTCATTTTTATCATCATCTGAGAAGTTCTGAGAATGCAGTCAGGCAAACCTCCTTTAAAATAGTGTCAGTGGCAGCAGCCTGAAAAGTAGTACCTACAGATTCATAAACACATTTCAGTCATTGAGTAGTGACCGGAACAACAGAAGAAACTAAACCACACAAAGCAGATTTTTTCATCACAAGAGGAAACTGAAGCCAAAAGATTCCTCATACTTTCACAGTCAGGATAAACTTTAACATACAAGCCTGACAATTCAGAATTCTAAAAACTGAAGCTGCAGAAACATATACTTTTTCCCCGAAATGTATTAAAATGTTTACCATTCTTACTAGAAGGAGAAGGATTAGAATTAACAAAATGCTTGGCAACAGCAGTATTAAACAAAAGTTATGTACTTACTATAACGCTAGATTCATGATGCCTTGTTTTCACCAGTTCAACTTTTGGGTTATATGATCCAACCAGATCAAATGTTGGGACCTTTTAGAAGCTTTGTATCCAGGCCTCTCACTCCTCCTCTATCCATAATTCACTCTGGCCCCAAATTACTTCAGATCTAGTTTGCCTGGTCCTAAAACAGAGACATTATCTGACAATCAGATATAAACAGGCTTACCTATAAGATGAACTAGGAAACATGGCAGTACTATGAGGGACAGCAATCATCAGGCTGTTCTAGGACAAGATACCTGATAAGGTCCAGTTGTTCAAAAGGAGTGAAAAAAGGAACAATTTAGGTTGGGGAATGGAGGGAGGGAGGGAGGGATGTTGAACCAGATGAAAAAAAAAAAACATGGATCTAGCATTATGATAGGTACATAACTTTAGTATCCGATGTTGTCTGTTTTCATTCGATCCAAACTTTGGGACAGATTGACAAGCTACCAAAACACCTGGGTGGTATGAAGGAAGGATATTCCTGAGAATTGTGGAACCAAAGGATGTACAGACCAAGTATCTGCCACACAAATCTCATCAGTAGGAACTCTGCCCGTAAAGGCAGTAGAAGTAGCTAACGCCCTTGTAAAATGTGCCTTTCCTTTGTTAAATAAAGGGAACTAGGTAAAGACATTTGGCACTACAAACCTTTGAGAACACTAAAAGCATGTCCTTCTAGAGCAAGCAGCAAATGAGATCTGGACTAATTTGAGGACATAGGGGATTATGGGTAAGGTAGGAGTTGGAACCCTGGATCTAAGGCTTCTGAAAGGTGCCAGTGTTGGCTCCAGTCAGCTCCAATAACCCAAATATTGAATTGAATGAAAACAGACAACACTGGATCAAAAGTTATAGCTGCTGGGTCAGGCCTGGGATTAGTGCATAAAAACTTGAAAGACTGAGGTACTTTGCATATTCTACATACTTTCTTAGGGGCAAGCAGGCTAGCTGTTAGGGAGACCACAGTTTATGACAAAGATATCTTCCACTGCTGAAGTCACTGGGGTATCTGTGTGGGTTCTGGAAATTCCATTTGTAACAAGCCATAATATTTTTGAAGGGACTGAGAAACATCTGTATTTTCACACTAAAAGCAATGGTTCATTCTGAAATACTATGAGAGAAAGAGAATCCCTCACAGCGATTTTCAGATACCACACTCCCCTCAAAATCTGAATCAGAAACCTGAGAACACTGTAACTGTCTCTTCACATCAGGGAAAGACCATTCCTTTTTCCTTTTATCACCTTATAAAAAATTCAAGAGCCTGCACAAGACCCTGTGCCAGTCACAATAAATTACTCCTATCCAGAGTAACTGACAAAGTAGAAGCCAAATGTTTAGTTTTCTGCATCTTTTTTTGGCATGAAAGTTAGGGAAACTAGATCCAGTATTGCCAGGAAACACCTCTTCTAGGAATGGGCACAAAATTATGGCTAGACAGGGGCACAGTCCATGCCCCTTCTCCAAAGACTGACAAAAGTGGATCTACCTTTTCCAATGAGAGACTCCAGCAGTTGGAGAGGATGTGGCTAACCTCTCCTTCATAGTGGCTGTATGGGCAACAACAGACAGGATCTGAAGAAAAAGATGAATGGTCTGCACAACCAGATTTGGCAATAGCAAGGTCATTTACCTGTGGCAAATTACCAGCATGTTATGATGGCAATGGCTGCTAAGCTATATTTTTCTTTTTGTGGCTAGAAGAAGGTCTGCCTAAGGGGCCAATAGTTTGCTCCATGGTCAAAAATGGTGCTTGTCTCTCAGAGGAGCTTAGCAGCAATACTTAGTAAAACAGGAAAGTAGCAAAAAGTAACCTTTTAACACAAAAAGCCCCAGTAAAAAGCATTTTAAGCATGTTCTCCATCTCCAAAAGTGAAATAAAACTTCTCCACAGATAAGGTAGTTTAAAACAACCTTTAAGCACAAAAGTGAAAAAGTGTGCTGCCATTTGAAAGTACATAAAAGTCACAAGACAGCAAATGAAAATACTTTTTCATAACTTAAAGATGTTTGTTTCACCTAAAAATTTAATCAAAACAAATTTAAAAGTAATATGGTAGGTTTTTCCCAAAGGGAACTTATCTGCCCTGCAAAGGAACAGCTTTAACAGACTGTCGATCCTCAAAAGCCCACGGGGAGTGTTCTTCTCAGTGACAGGAAAGCTCTGTAGGGCTTGCCATGAAAACCTGTCTTTTTAGTTAGCTCAACTCATTCTGACTAATGGTTTTGGTGCGTGGAAAGTGCACTGAACCTTTGGAAGCTGCCAGGCTGTTATATCCTATATGCAGGATATAACCCATATAGCTGAGGCCACTGCTCCAGTGATCAGTATGAAGAACATCATGTCTTCTTCTGACAAGTCTGTGCCACAAGAAACTGGTGAGACTGAATCCATTGTGAAAATAAGGTCACAATGCATTTTAAAAGCTCTGCAGCACCATGGCTATACAAGTGGATGAAATCAAGTCAACACTGCTCTCGGCAGTAAGTGACGTTAATGTGTTATGGTGAATATCCTTTAGTGCTGCATGGAAAGAAAGGAAATTACCTTTGGAATAGAAATTGGCGTGGTGTACTCATTTTTAGAAATGGGAATAGCAGAGTGTCCTGCAGTTATAAAGGGATCACATGCCTCAACCTTTATGGGAAAAAGTACAGAAAAGTGCAGACAGACTCCATCCAAAAGTTAAGCCTCCGATGCAGGAAAAGAAATGAAGACTCCATCTTGGCATAGAACAGTGGATCAACTCTTTGCCCTTGCAAGAATGTTGGAGTGGATCTGGCAGTTCTGTGTACATTTGTTTTGTAGACCTAGAAAAGGCATATACACACACACACATATATATATATATATATATATATATATATATATATATATATATATATATATATATATATATATATATATATATATATATATATATATATATATATATATATATATATATATATATGGATCTAGGACATTTCACCGAAACTCAAATTAGTGTGCACTTTTCACCAAAAGCTCAATTCACTGAAAACACAATTCACCGAAACACATTTCACCGAAAGTTGTATATGGCCTTGTCCCCACTGTAGTGTGACCCTGGAGTTAGTATATATAGTAGTGGGGGTGAGGGGGGCAACGCCCCCCACATATTTTAAATGTTTTGAACTATATAATTGCATACTTGCAATTGCAATATATTACTCTTATCCAAACATGATATATACTTACAATATGTGGGGAGCTACACCCCCACATTGGGGGGTGTGGGGGTCATAGTCCCCCACATATTTTAAATGTTTTGAACTATATAATTGCATACTTGCAAATACAATATATTACTCTTATCCAAACATGATATATACTTACAATATATGGGGAGCTACACACCCCCATATGTGGGGTACAGTGCCCCCACCCCCTACTATATATACTAACTCCAGGGTCGCACTACAGTGGGGACAAGGCCATATACAACTTTCGGTGAATTGTGCTTTTGGTGATTTGTGTTCGGTCATTTGAGTTTCGGTGAAATGTCCTAGATCCATATATATGTATATTAGAGAGAGAGAGATGTATACATTTATATACGTGTATAGGTATATCTATGTACAGTATATAAAACCATAAATATACAGATAGATATTCAAATATATATATATATATATATATATATATATATATATATATAGATATATATGGGACTACTTCAAAACAAAGAAAGACCACATTACCGAAGATGACATCACTGAGATGACATCGCAGAAACCTGACTTTCATGAATGACCACAATGCTGAAGGGTTTTACAGGGTAAGTAACCAGATGGACAACAAGGGGAAATGTGTCCTTTTCCCCACTGTAGTGCGATCCCTGAGTTAGTAAATTTAGTTGGGGGTGTGTAGGGGGTAGCCCCCCCCACCTGGGTAGGAAGGTGTGTTTCGATGTTCCACCTGGTTGCTTACCCTGTAAAATCCTTTGGCATTCTGGCCATTCATGAAAGTCAGGTCTTTGCGATGTCTCTGATTTTGTTTTTGTTAATGTGGTGTTTCATTGTTTTGAAGCAGACCCATATATCTATATATACACACACACACACACACACACACACACACACACACACACACACACACACACACACACACACACACACACACACACACAAGTACATCAGAGTGCCCTGTGCTAAGTGCTACAACAAAAACAACATGGAGCTTCAGGGCATCTGCGGCATGCCATTCAGTCCTTGTATTTTTGAAGTCAGAGTTGCGCCCATATTCTCATTGTTAACTTGAATACATTATGCATAGGTGCAGGACTCCCACAGGGTTGTGTCTTGTTTCCCATCATCTTTGTAATTTTCATGGACAGGATATTAACAAGAATGGGAAGTATGGAAGGTATTTAGCTTGGGATGAAACTGTTAAACCTTTGCTGTTTGCACACAAGTTTGACCTCTCAGCCTCAAGTGACTGAGATGTCTGACCTGCACTGGAATGGTTCACTGCTAAGTGATGCACTTCAAAGACAAAGGTCATGGTGCTCTCCTGTAAAAAAGTAGACTAGTATCTATAGGTGACAGGGAAAGAGCTACCTCAGTTGGAGGAGTTTAAGTACCTTACAGTTTTGTTTATGAGTGGAAGTACAGGGAATCAGACCAATGAAAAGTAGAGGATGGAGCTACAGCATTATTTAATTATTTTTAGCCATGGTGCAGGGCTGTGGGGGTGAAGCAGTACCTGAGTCCTAGGATGAAACACAAACTCACAGAAAAACAGCTTAAAAAGCTGAAAACTAGTTGAACAAATATCCACACGAAGCAGCGGCAGTAGACTGCAAAAGAAGACTTTAATGCTTCCGGTACCTCGGCTAATGCCTTCAAAGGAATATTAAGCAATGTCACAGCAGTCATTTTTATACAATAAAAAGTGCTAATTAACACCCAATGAAACAATTAAACAAATAAAATAATTAATGTTCCATTTAACACTGTGTTTGCCCACAGAACCTCATATAAAAATAACTCCAGTTGAAAAAGCACTTAAAGACATTCAAGAAATGACATTTAAAGAGAACATTTAGAAAAATATTAAATAGCAAGAAAAATGATGTGCAATATCTACTCTGACCATTCTAATAACTTAAATTTCCAAATTTAAACCATGGAGATACAAAGTGTTGAAGTAATAATAAACTTCGACTCCAACTGTCTCTGCAAAAAAATTGTTCCCTGAAACAAACTGTGGTTTGACAACTACACTAAAAATTATACTATCCACTAATCCATTATGCATGGAATGAAAGTGTTGAGCAACAGGCCTATCTATTCTGCTGTTCTGACATCTGTCAAATGTTCCAAAATCCTCAGTTTTATTTTCCACTTTGTCTGTCCTATGTACCATTTGGGTGAAGGGCATTCACAACCAGCCATATAAATGACCCCATAAAAGTCACAATCAAAGCATTCTTCAGCTTTGCATTTCTTCCCCATTAATAAATGTTTCATTCAAATTCCTGATCTTATAACAAATCTTATACTTTCCACATGGAAAAGAACCAACTACACCAGGTTCCTTTTCTTTCTTCGGTACTTACGTATTATCGCAATCACATTCAGAAGAGGAGAAATGGCTGTTTTCAAAGCCGTACTCCAGCCAAAAACTGGAGTTTGCAATCAGGAGAATATAACACTCCTTACTACTTCTGTGTACCTTTCTGGCTGATAAATATGTATATTTTCCCTGTTTGTGTGCAGGGTATTCGGGCAGGCAGTGATGGGACCATGGCTGTGGTAACAGCCTAACAAGTCTTACTTGTTCATCCTTGTCAGCTGGTTGAAGCAACTAGTTTTTTACCCCATTACATGAGTCAGGTACATGTTTACCTTTCTGGGCAGAGAACTGCATCATTATTTCATAATGTGGCTAGTGAAATGTGTCATCCCAAGCATGCCTGTCAGGCATATGAAGTGTGGATTCTCTATTGTATTGTCAGTGTCTCACGTGTAAAAGCTGCTTTTCTTTCCACCTCCAATTTTATACACTTCATGCCATTTTTTACTGCCCCAAATATAATTTCCCCTTAATGTTTTTCAGTTTTCACTGCAAATCTTTAAGAAAGCAGGTGAGAAAGGTCTCCTAACAGCTGTACACCGCAGCAAACGTATGCGACAGTGTGATTATCCACAAATCCTATCAGTTTGTCTAAAAAAATATTTCCGAACACATTTTGAAATGGATTGCAGGCAGTTAACATGCATACCAAGTCTGACATAATCTTCTACAATTGTGAATTACAATCTGAGTTAGCGACTATGGAATGTGGTTGCGATAATACGCAAGTACCTTTTCTTCTTAATGTTTAATAACTCTTTCAGGTTAAAAAAACTTTCTGTAGGAGAAAAATACTTTTTCAGGATAAATCTTGGAAAGAACATCTCTATGCACAATGGGCCATAAATTGACTACTAAATCCTTCATTATAACAGAAAATGGTGAAAATCTACTGACAAAATATACAACATCTTTGTTCTTCACTACCTGATGGTTGTGTTCCTTATGGGGCATTCCCCGGTTAAAGTACAGTTTTGTACCTAGCATACATGTAGATGTTCGAGTGTCTTCACTGCTGCAGTCATTATACTTGGGTTATCCTGCCGTCAGGTGGTCCCGCAGTCAGCCAGAGTTCCAAAGTCTTGGTCCGGCGTCAGCTGCTGTCGCCTCCTCCCTGACGTCAGTGCGTTAGAGGTATATAAGAAGCAGCGGACGCCATTTTCTTCAGTTTTTCTTGCCCCAGATGTCAGGTGCCCCCAAAAAGGTAGGCAATACATATTGCTTACAAAACATACAATAAGGTAAAAACAAAACCTTCAGTAACCAGCACATACACCACATAGGTAGAATAGTGTAGAAAGTTATAGATAAGACCCAGCTAAGAAAGAGGGGATGGCAGGTGAGTAACAAGGACTGCAGCAGTGAAGACACTTGAACATCTACATTTATGGTAGGTACAAAACTGTACTATGTTCATCGTGTTTCACTGCTGCAGTCATTACACTTGTATTGAATCCCAAAGCTGAGTCAGGGTGGCTGGTTCTATAGAGGATTTGGTGTGGCAAAGCCAGCTCTGGATCTAGAGTAAAGAGGCAAGTGGTAATGCCTGGTAAAGGTGTGCACTGAACTCCAAGTTGCAGCTTCCAAAATGTCTTTGGTAGGTACTCCTCTAAGGTAGGCAGTGGAAATGGAAGTTGCCCTGGTGGAATGTGGTCTAATGGTAGATGGTACAGGTTGCCCATGCTGTGTGTAGCAGAACTGGATACAGTGTCCTATCCACTTTGAAATGGTCTGCTTTGAAATAGCCTTTCCCTATGATCCTGCAGCATATGATACAAACAATTGTTCAGTTTTTCTGAAAGCTTTTGTTTTGTCCAAATAGAAGCGTAATTGCCTGTGTATGTCCAAGGAATGTAGAAGTTTCTCCCCTTTATTCTGGGAATGTGGGTAAAAAGTTGGCAAGTGAATAGTTTGGTTAAGAGCCACACTGGATACCACCTTAGGCATAAAAGAAGGATTTGTTCTTAAAGAAACCCTGTTTTGGTGGAAAATGATGAAAGGCTCCACTGCCATTAGTGCCTGTAGTTCTGAGACTGTTCGTGCTGAGGTTATTGTCAGAAGCAGAACAGTTTTCCATGATATATATTTTAATTATGCTGAATTGGCTGGCTCAAAAGGAGCTAAAGTTAGCTTTTCCAAGACAAAATTGTGGTCCCAAGTAGGTGTTGGTGCTCTTCGGGGTGGTCTTATGTTTTTAGCCCCTCTGAAGTACTGCTTTAGCAATGGATGAGAGAAAATAGGAGGATCTGTGTTGTAATGAGCCGAGATGGCAGAGGCGTGGATCTTAATGGATGAGAAGGATAGTCCTTTGTCCAGCATCTCAGTTAAGTATTGTAGTATCTGAGGAATGTTAGGGACAAGAGGGTCAGGGCTTTGAGCCTGATTCCAGGCACAGAATCTCTTCCACTTTTCTGAATAAGATTTCCTGGTGCTAGGCCTCCTGGCCTCCAAAATGACATTCATAACAGCTTTAGAGAGAGGTGTTGTCTGTTTGGCTAATGAATCTGCCATGTAGCCAGGCTTAATGTTTTGAGCTGACTGTGCAGGCTCTGATTGTTGTGTTGAGTCAGTAGGTGTGGAATTTGAGGCAAAATCCAAGGTGGGCCTTGAGCTAAGTTCTTTAAGATTGGGTACCAATGCTGGCGTGGCCAGTCTGGAGCAATCAGAATCATCTGTGGTTTTTCTTATCTGGCTTTTAGGAGTACCTTTGAAAGGAGAGGCAGTGGTGGGAAGGCATAAACGTTTAGGTTTTTCCAGCTGAACGAAAGAGCATCCACTTTCCATGCTTGTGTGTGATAAGTCCTTGTGCAGAATTTTTGCAGTTGGCAATTCAGTGGGGATGCAAAATGATCTATGTCTGGGCACCCCCATTTTTTCATTATCATGCTGAAGACTTGTGGATTTAATTTCCACTCGTGAGGATCCATGATGTTTCTACTTAAGTCGTCTGCCAGAGTATTTTTCTTTCCTGGCAGGAATTGTGCTTGCAGATGAACTTGGTAAGTTAGAGCTGTGTTCCACAAGGTCATGGCTTGTCTGCATAGGGGGTAAGAATGAGTGCCCCCTTGCTTGTTTATGTACCACATTACTGTGGTGTTGTCTGTCTTTAATAATAATTGTCCTGGATGCAGAAGGTCCTTGAAAGCTGTTAGGGCATTTTGTACAGACAACATCTCTTTTTGATTGATGTGAAGATGCATTTGGTCTGTGGTCCATTTGCTCTGAATACATTTTCCTGCCATGTGTGCTCCCCAGGTGTAATCCGAAGCATCTGTTGTTAAAGTCTGCCTGGCTGTGGGAAGAGTGAAAGGCTGACCCTTGTTGAGGTGATATGCCTGTGCCCACCATCGAAACTCCTGTTGTAGGCAGGGAATTAGTGGTATTACTGTTTCCAAGCTGTGAGACTGTTGAGTCCAAAC
The DNA here is from genome assembly GCF_019279795.1 of Protopterus annectens. Lineage (NCBI taxonomy): Eukaryota > Metazoa > Chordata > Ceratodontiformes > Protopteridae > Protopterus > Protopterus annectens. The sequence continues at coordinate 454,671,021 of NC_056746.1, forward strand.
ACTTTTTAGGTACCATTGTAATTTCCTCATATGCAGTCTGGCATATGGAATTAGTAGTATGCAGGATGCCATGAATTCCAAGGCCTGCAGAATTTTTCTTGCAGGGAGCTGGGACTTTGTTGCCATCAATTGAAAATACTGAGTCAAATGTCCTTGTTTGTCTGGCGTGAGATAAGCCATCTGGGCCATTGTATTTAAGCTGGCACCCAGGAATATTATCTCTTGTGAGGGCACTAGTTTTGACTTCTTTTTATTTACTGTGTACCCTAGGCAAATTAACAACCTTTTTACAAACACCAGATGCTTTAGAAGAATGTCCTTGCTCTCTGCTTGAATCAGGCAGTCGTCCAGGTATGGATATATTTGAATTCCTTTTTGTCTGCAAAATGCAATTACTGGTGCCAGGCAATTTGTGAAGACCCTGGGCGCAGTAGATAAGCCAAAGGGCAGTGCAGAGAATTGGTAGTGCATTGAACCAGCTATGAATCTGAGGTATCTTATGCAATTTTGTCTGATAGGGACATGCAGGTATGCCTTTTTGAGGTCCAAAGTAACCAGCCAAGCTTTCTTGCCCAACATGGGAAGGAGCTGCTGTAGTGTCAACATTTTGAATTTCGGAACATCCAGGTAAGTATTTAGAGTAGAATGGTCTAGTATGGGTCTCCAGGCTTTGTCCTTTCTGGGGACCAGGAAGAGTCTTGAGTAAAATCCTTGTTCCTGCTGTGGCACTTTTTGAATAGCTCTCATGTCCATGAGGGCTGTAATTTGCTTTTGTGCCTCTGCCCATTGATTTTGTGGCATGTCTGGCATTCCTTTTAGCCTTGGTAAAGTGTGAAATTGGAACCTGTAACCTTGAGACACAATATTCAGCACCCATTTGTCTTGGGTGATTGCTTGCCAGTTTTGTGAAAAAAGTGCTAGTTTCCCCCCTAAGGGACCTGCCAAAAGGGAAGAGCTTGGCATTGGAAGGGGGGAGTCATTGGGACTGTTTCCTGTAAGATTGTGACTTGTCCTCACCTCCTTTTGGGGTTGAAGCACCCCACTGTCGTGGTCTGTAAGAGCCTTAGGGCTGAGATCTGCCTCTTGGGCGTCTGTATCTGCCTCTTTGTGGCCTGTCTGACACTGGAAAGGACCAATTTTTTGTAGGCCAATTCCTGCTAAATTGAGGTGGCTGTACCTGTAAGAAATCCTTCACTGTTTGCATAGATTTTGCCTTATCCTCCATTTTCTTTAATACCTCTTCTGCCTTAACACCAAATAAAATATCTTGCTGTAAAGGAGTATCCAATAATTTTGCCTTAACATGATCTGGTAAACTTTGTTCTTTCAACCAAGCATGCCTTCGAATCACAGAACCTGTAACTGCTGCTCTACAACAAGCCTCTAATTAATCAAAACCACATTGCAAAGTATGCTTTCCCACTTGTTCAGCTGCATGCAATAAATCCTGCATTTCCTTATAATCAGGTTGTTCTGCACTTGTACTCATTTTCTGTTTTAACTGAGACAGTAAATATTGTTGATATTTAAGCATGTGAAACTGGCAATTTAAAGCCCTCACTGCTAAAGTTGCAGAGGTATAAACTTTCTTCCCCCATCTGTCTAATGCTCTAGAATCCCTGTCAGAGGGAACTGGATTTTTAGCCGTGGAAGCCTTTACCCCTTTAGGACCCTGGGAAATAGTTTCTGGGTCAGCAACAGGGATTTTATAAAGAAATTTGTGAGAGTCAGGGACTCTGTAGTACCTGTCTGGCTTGACTGGAGCAGGGGGTAAAGAATCAGGATTTAAACTGGATTCAGGGAACACATCATCCACAGTATCCAACACTGGTGGAATAGCAAGGGGCCTGTGCTGAGGCAATAAAAGAAAGTCTCTGAGCCTTTTCTTGGATTCTGAGTAATCCTGGCCCTCCCAATGGAAATGCTCCCTCATGGTATGTAAAATTTCCCCAAAAGAGTAATCCTCAGGAGGAGAGGCTGAAGGAATTGATTCTTCAGCATCAGAGTCCTCATAGGGGGCTAAAGAGTATCCCTGGTCTGAAGAGGAATCACAATATATAGAAACCAGGTCAGAGGAATCATAGTCTGTATCCTGCCTAGGCCTTTTATCAGGAGGGGGATGGGAACCCATGATCAGAGTAATTAAGTCTTCGGCCATTTTGAACATCTGATTTTTAGGCATGCAGGCCTGTCCAGGTGAATGCTGTACTTGCTTCTTTGTCTTTAATGTAGTTTTAGACTTAGCTGTAGTTGCAAGGGTAAGTGGTGAAGGTCTGAAAACACCCTCAGAAGCCGATGCCTGCTCAGCGGCTCTGGACCCATCTGAAGGGTTAATCTCCATAGGCCCAACACCTTGAGTATCCAGAGGCCTAGGCACCTCCACGTGGGAGTCGGTCGCGGCCTGCGACTCTGAGGTAGCGGGTGTCAGGGGCTGCGAAAGCGCCTCATTGAGAACCAGCGAACTGGCGACTGGCCTAGAAGAGGCTTTGTCATCAGTTCTGGACCTCGGATTCCTGTCCTTATCCTTATCTTTGCGTTTTTTGTGAATTCCGGTCGTCGGTTGTTCCAACGGCATGGTATAATTAAACCTTTGGCCAAAGTAATGCCAAGCAAAATCAATCTGACGTTTAATAGTGCGTTTGTTAAATCTAGCACAAAACCGACAACTAGTGACGTCGTGATCTGGGCCTAGGCATGGAATACAGTAAGAATGAAAATCCTTATGAGGTATTTGCTTCCCACAAGAAATACAATTATTAACTTTTACTGACATCGGTCTGAGGCAAGAAAAAGTTTCCCCAACGGGGTACTTAGCTTTATTGAAGACTTCGGTTCTGAAAATCGAAATTGATATCTCAGGAGTCGGCCGACCAGCACTTGCGAACTGCTTTTGCTTTGGGCACCGTGTGGCAAGAAAGACTGAAGAAAATGGCATTGGCTGCTTCTTATATACCCCTGACGCACTGATGTCAGGGAGGAGGCAACAGCAGCAGACGCTGGACCAAGACTTTGGAACTCTGGCCGACTGCGGGACCGCCTGACGGCAGGATAACCCAAGTGTAATAACTGCAGCAGTGAAACACGATGAACATCCCTATGTCTTCTTTCAAAGGGAACCTTTCTCTTAGGTATGTCCTCTCCCCTTGCTTTACATTCAGCCTCCTGTATATCACCAACAGAGTAGCCTCTGTTGCTCAACCTGCTTCTGACTTTGCCAAACTCAACAGTTAACTGTGTTTTCTCTGAAGTGTTATTAAAATATGCTTGAACTCCCCAAAAGGTAACGACTTCATTAAATGGGGAGAATGCATGCTGGAAGCATGCAGAAAATTATTCATAGCAGTGTGCTTGTGAAAAGGTTTAAATTGTATTCTACCATCCAACCCCACATACAATTCGATATCAAGGAAATGCATGGACCTGCTATGTATACTGTAAGTAAAAGACAACCCAAAGGGATTTTTACTTGATTCCATGAACAAATTGAACTCCCCAGGGAGTCTTTCTTTTGCAGTCTATTGCTGCTGCTTCATGTAGATCCTAGGATGAAACACTTATCAGTCAGTCTATGTCCCCATCCTCAGCACTGATCAGGAATTTTTGGTAGTGACTTAAAAGATTAGTTCATGGAAACAAGTTGGGAAAAATGGACTTCCTTTGTAGGGTTGCTGGGCTCACTCTCAATGGAAGAGTGGCAAACTCAGAAATTCAGGAAAAGCTTGGAGTAGAAGCACTTCTAAGGACTGAGTTTAGCCAGCCGGGGTGGTTTGAGCACCTAATGAGCATGCCCCCAGGAACCAACAACTAGAGGTATACTAGGCACACCCACTTTGAGTAGGCCCTGGGATCAATGCAAGACACTGAGGAGAAATTATATTTCTCATCTGGCATTAGAATGCTTTGACACCCTACAGGAGGAAAGTACAACTCCACTTACCACAACAGTAGATATTTGAATTCCTCACTGCTACAATACCTTTGGCTGTTTAGGTTATATCCTGACCATGATACAACTGGCCAGTTATCCAAAACCTCTTGCTTCCTCACACACCTACACTCTGACTGCAGATTGGCTACTCCTTTGGAGGGAAATCAACAGTCGAACTATGTCAGGATTTTCTTGCCGAAACAAAATGAAAATGCTTACATGTCCTGAAGTCAAAAAAAGCTATCTAACTTTTTATTCTAACAACTAACTACATACAGCATAGGGGGAAGGAGGGTGGGTGCAGCTATTGCAGCAGCAAGGAATTTGAACATCTTCTGTTATCGTACATGCAGCTTAACTAGCTGTACTATGTTCATCATTCTCACTGCTGCAGTAGCCTTTGGGTTGATTACCAAAGTTTATCCAACCTGGGAGGAGGAATGATAAGAGGCCAGGAACTCATGTTGTATGGTCCAAGCAAAGTTAGTCCTGGACATGGAAAATGAATCCAGTATTGAGTGCTTTGTAAAACTATGCAGAAAGGATCATATTGTTGCCGCTAGAATGCTTCTAGAGTCCACACCTTTCCAACTCACCATAAAAAAAAACAAGGCTCTATTATAATGTGCCTTAATCCTGCCTAGAAATGTTTTATCATGGTGGGAATAACAAAACAAATATATAGTAAGGAACAACTGACCAGAATTGTCTGAAATAGCACACATTGTCCTTTTCAGTCTGATACTAGAAATCCACAGCTTTCCTAAAGGACATTGCTGACAAGATAATATCCAAGTTGCAAAACCACGACCAGAGTATATAGAATCTCTTCTCCCTGGCATGCTTTTGCAACTCAGGTATTACCTTGTCAGATAATACCAGAGTAGCAAAAGCATGACCATAGCATATAGAATCTATCCAGATAACCCTATATGCATGAAAAAGCAAAAGGGTTAACCTACCATGAATAGTTGCAACCAAAATAATATTTTGCAGATGTCAGAGCAATAAATCAGCTAGTTTACCAAAAAAAAAAAAAAAACAAAAAAAAAAAAAAACAAGAAATGGCCAGAGATAAATGGTTCAAATGGTAAAGATTCCAATTTTCACCTGGATAACATATGACCTCACATATCAACAGAAAAAAACTCTTTGCAGCATATACCATGAACAGAAGTAGGTCAAAAATTAAAAAATATAGCTGCGTGCTAGCTGGGTGCACAAGACCCATGATAAAAAAGTGCCCAATCCTGGTAGGCGCACTGGTGCCAGCACTGGAAAAAGTGACAGTGTGGAATCCTCAAAATACAAAAACATTCCTACAATGGGCCTACACCAGGCCCAGGGGTAGAATACTCCTCCCCTCCCACTGTAGAAAGAAGTAGCAGTCCACAAAAATCACAAAAACTGATAGGTCAAAGAAGAGCCATAAAGACAATAGAGTGGACTATTGAGGATAAAAAAGAAATTATGTTACTATTATGCAAAAAGCCCATAATTTCCAGATACAAGATGTACAAAAAGATTAAGAGAAAAATTAAAGGAAAGAAAAGTACTTCCATAAGAAAAACTGTCAGAAGCTCAAATAAAAAATTGTGTTCATTAATACAGATTTGTGAAAAACGTTATATAGACCAAGAAAATTTGATCTGTTTGTAAAAAGAAGCATCTGAGGAAGTGTGAAATTATAAACAACAAAGCCTAGAGATTTTTGAAAAGTATAAAAAATAAATATGGACATGGGAAAGAAAGAGAGATTTGATATGGTGCAATATTTATACAATGTTGAAAGCCAAATTAATCAATACAAAAAAGGTAGCCCCAAAGATATTCAAAGAGAAATGCAGGCAAAGGCATTCAGATGTGGAAAACTTCACAATAAAGGAAATGATATCATAAAGAGGGAATGTAGAAAAGAAGATTAGTAAAGTAGAAGTTAAAAAAGAGAAGCTGAAATTATGGAATTCCTGCTAAGTGAAGAATTTGGTGTAGAAGGATGATGAAACGAGTCCCCAAAGTAAGAAGAAACAGGAAGATCAGGAGACATCTGAAGAAGAAATATGGACATGAGAAAGAAAAAGATATTTAATATGGTGTAATATTTATGCAATGTTGAAAGCAAAACTAATCAATACAGAAAGAGCAGCACCAAAGATATTTGAAGAGAAATACAGGCAAAGGAATCCGGTTATAGAAAACTTTACAATACAAAAAATAAGCAAACAAAAAGGAAAGTAGAAAAGAAGATTAGCAATGGAAAAGTTAAAAAAATAGAAACTGAGGTTATGGAGTACATGTGAAGTGCAGGATTCAGTGTAGAAAATCTAACTCACAAAGCACCACAGCAGGATAGATAAATAGACATCCAAATAGTGGAACAGGAAGCAATCAGTCAGTTGCTATATAAACGTTCACTTGAAGCTGGACAGCAAGGGAAAGAACAGTCAATGCTGAGGAGTGATAGGCTAGTGAGTCCTCATATGACAGAGCAACAGATGACACAGGATGAAATTGAACAGAATGCGTCACAGGAAGATGCTACAGAACTTTCTACATTACGTCCGTAGAAAATGGACAAAAAATGTGCCCTCAGTTTAGCAGAAAATGAGCTAAGAGAAGAGAGCTGCTTGATTTAACAGAGATAAATATATTAAGATCAATGAAAGAAACAGACTGAAGAAGGTCAGTAAAATCCAACAAGTCAGAAGATTGATAAAACAAATGAGCACAGTAATTAGGACTATCCATAGAGATCCATGCAATATAAAAGAAGTAAACAGGATATGTTACTGTGCAGCTAAATTAATAACAGATAAAATTCTACCACAAGAACACTGGGTAGTAAGGGAAAGGAAGGGGAGAAATTGCATACCATCATGAAAGTATTGAATAGAGAAAACTATAAGGCAATAAAGACAATGTGTCACAGTTAGAGGAGTATAGAAGAGGGAACAGATCAACAACAATACGCAGAAAGACAGACGTGATAAAACAATGTGCAATATTATAATGGATCAGGATCTATCATGCACTATCACAAATAAACTAAAATATCAACACAGGCAGACAAACTTAGAAGATACACAGATAAATATAAAGGTAAAGTACAAAATAAGAAATTTACTGATGACTCCAAAAAGTTTTATAGAGAATTGGGAAACAAGGTAAAAAGAACTGAAAGACCACCCAAAAAAAGAGGAAATAGATACATTTGAAGAAGTATTTATGAAGATCCTGTGGAACATAACAAAGATGCTAAACAGAAGAAGTAAAAGAAAGTATAATAACTTCAAATGTACAGAATATAAAATGGGATGAAGTAACAGCCAGACAGATTGAAACAAACTTAAGAAAATCCTCTAACTGGAAAACATCAGGCCCAGATGCAGTACCTTACATCTGGTTAAAAGTATTAACATTTTTGCAGAAAGATTTAGCCATGAGTAAGAACTATTTATATGTGCACCCTGAAAAGACGCCAACTTGGCTAACAGGAAAAACAATGCTTCTGCTTAAGACTGAACTGCAAGCTACCCTAAAAATTATAGACCAATAACTTGCCTTCCAACTACGTATAATCTATACACTGGGACTGATGCCGACAGAGTTTAATCATTTAGAAGAAAACTCAGTCATGCCAATAGAACAAATGGGCAATAAAAGAAAGTCATATGGAACAAAAGATCATCTGTTGCTAAATAAAATCATAATGAAGAACTGTAAAAAGGGGAAGAATCTAAGTATAGCATGGATTGACTACAAAAAAGCATTTGATATTATCCCACATTCATGGATAAAAGAGTACTTAAAAATGTATAAGATACAGCCTATACTGATCAATTACATTACAGTGACCATGAAACAGTGGCAGACCACTTTGCAATTAAGCCATGATAAAGAACAAATTATTATTCCAGGGATAAACATCCAAAAGGGGATATTCCAGGGGGACTCCTTGTCACCTCTGCGATTCTGTCTTAACCTTAACACATTAGGCTGAACAGATTAGGCCATGACTATAATTTGGCTCCTAGAAAACAACAGAAAGTGTAAAGACTTCTCATCTTTTGTTAAGGATTTAAAACTGTACAGCTCATCAGATGAGGAACTGAAAGCACAACTGCAAGTAGTCAAAATTTTTCAGATGATGTAAGAATTTCATTTGACTCTAGCAGTAGCATATCAATGTCAAGCAGGAATACAAATCAAACCAATAGTACAAAAAAATCAGGCGCAAATAAATGTGTCAAAAAACAAAAGAAGGAATATAAAGGGAAGGATCAGATGAGAAGGCAAGAAATGTGGAAAATGCATAAATATAGTTGCAAGTATAGAAAACTTCTGGAAGAACCTCATGTTGATCAGGATCAAATGCAGGAATGGTTAAGGAGAGGCAAATTCAAACCAAAAGATGAAAGGTTAATATTGGTGGCACAAGATTGTAGGCTATGCACACATTGGTTTAGAAAGTCCATTGAACATGTAGTAGAAACAGACAAATGTAGGTTATGAAAAACAGAACTAGAAACAGTCGCACACTTTGTTGCTGGTTGTGACATACTAACGGCAGAAGGACAGTATATGTATGCTGAAATGTATAATAATGTGGCAAAACTGTTGCACTGGGGATTGTGTAAACATTATGGTACTGAAGTAGCTGAAAAACACTGGAAACATGAGCCACAAAGCATCATAGAAAATGATGAAGCCTACATCACATTGGATTTCCCATTACCAACAGCTCAAAAGATAGATGGGAGAAAACCAGATATAGTGGTCCATGAAAAGAAGACAAAAGTAGCATTGGTCATTAAAATCACTGCACCCAGTGACTACAGTGTTTTGAGTACAGAGAGACACAAAGTCATAAAATACCAGCATTTATAGGAAGAAACGAGAGCGATGTGGAGGAAAGATACCCAGACAGTTCCAATAGTAGTAGGAGCAACGGGTCTTATAAAAAAGTATCTACAATTATATTTAGATATAGTACCAATACATTTAACTCCATACGAATTGCAGGAGGAGTCATTACTTGGCACATTACAGATGCTGCGAATTGCACTTCTGGCTGACATCAAAGATTGAAACAATACTAATTTCATGAACTTTGATCATATTTTGACTTAGGAATGGGGTTCATTCCCTTCCTGATGATAGAAACCCAAAAGACTTGGAGAAAGACTAAGTAGAACAGCTTAAATAAAATCTGAAATGAAGTGCAGGATCCATGGGTAGACATACTGAAATGGCTGACAAATATCCCTTGTCAAAGGAGTAAACAGGCTATATGACAGTTGTTGTTGTTAAATGTTTGTAAAATGTAATAATCCTGGATAGGGCCCTATTTATAGCTCAGGCACCCACAAGAAAATCTTTTCTACAGGTTAACATAAGAATTCCTAGTAGCAGAATTGGTTGCCTCCTTTACTACTTCATGCATGCCCTCATGATAAAGGTGCCTGATAAATTTTAAAATTGAATCATCCAGGCAGTCAACTGAATTTTTTGAGACTGGGTTATCAAACTTCCCTTAGCTTGTGTAGATAGAGCCAATCTGTGGTTTCAACACAGCTCCACAGAGTTTGGTGACCAGCCACTGCTCTGCTCATCTGTGTAATCCAAGGCATTCTGAGGCTTTCTGCTAACCATAAGTACAAGTGTTCACTGTATTTTGCACTTTAAACTGTATTTTTAATATACTGCTGATTCCTGAACTGTTATTGCTGATTTGTTGCATCTTGCTGTAGCAAAGACTAGATTTAGACCTGCTGAATCTAGTGTTGTTTATGTAACTGAGCACTAAACCAGAATTATCTTTTGTTGGAGAGGGCCCCCCTGCACCCTTGTGGCAGGAGAATGCAGTTAGGATTCATCCAATTAAAGGTTGTTGGGGCAGGGCTCAGTTTCGAGCTCTATAATTGGTTAAATTGTTTAAAAAAGTTTGCGCACCTAGAATGATACCACAACATAAACAAAAAAATGATTGACTTCAACAATTGGCTTAGTTTCTGGTGTCATTCTAAGGGGAACCTGTTCCTGTCAACCTGGGATGACATGGTAGATAAACCACGCTGCTTTGCTAGAGATGGTCTTCACCTGTCACCTCTAGGCTTTTGGGTACTGGCTAAGGCACTTGCCTCCCCCATAGTGCCTTTTTTAGGCAAGGTCTCAAGAACAAAATTTCCAATGTGAAAATATCCCTCATAAAAAATTAAGGGTTATGCTGCTTAACGCTAGGAGTTTAAATCAGAAACTGTATTTTCTAGAAGCACTCCTTTCCCTGGAGGATGTTGATGTCTGTACAGTCCCTGAAACATGGTTCAGGGCCACAGACAGTACCCTGGCCTTGAAAGGCTACAATGCCTTCCACACTTTCCGAAAGCAAAATGAACGTGACAGAACCAAAGGAGGAGGAGTATCTATCTTTACCAAAGACAAATACACCTGTAGACTGGTTAGACAACAAAACTCCATGGAGTTACTCCAAGTTCAACTAAATGTGGGTAAGACCCCCCCCTCCAAATCATCATTAGCTATATGCCCCCCTCAATAAACCAAGATACCCATGCTGCTTATTTAGACCTACTCGAGTCAATCCAATTACAACCAAACACTCTAGTCATGGGCAATTATAACTATCCCTACATTGACTGGGAATCTTATACAAGTTCCAACATGCTTGCACAAAGTTTTCTGGACTTTGCTAACACAAATGCCCTGGAACAAATAGTATGCAACCCCACAAGGGGCTTAAATATTCCCAACCTGGTCATCACCAACATGGGTAACTGTTGCAGCACCACAAGTGTAGAACCCTCCATGGTTAAATCAATCACAAATCAGTCACATTTGAAGTAGCAATGCCTGAACCCCTCTTAGGAGAAATCAAGCTAAAAAATTTCACCAAAACTGATTATACCCTCCTAAGGGATGGCATAAACAACGTCTTAAGCACCTGTTCCCACACATGTCATTGAGAACTATACAGTTCCAAAGGAACCCTCGAGTGTAGCAGTTTAAAGTAGCTAAAATTAGCTGTAAGTAAACTGTAGATGAACACTAATAAGTGCCTTAAAAGTAAATTTATTTGAGCGCGCTTTCATCTAAAGTAACAAGACTTCATCAGAAACATTTAAAATCCTCTAAGGGCAACTTTGAAAAGAATTTAGCAACCATATCTAAAGGTAACCATAAGGCATTCTTCAGCTATATCCATAATCTAAAAGGTAGGGCGCAGATGTGTGTTGAACTAGGTGTGGATGGTGTCACACACACACTGATCCTGTGAAAATAGCTAACCTGTTAGCGGGCAGGTTTGGTGAAAATTTCACCCCCCTGTCCCCTCTCAACATACCACAAAGTATTCCTTCAACATCTCCCCCACCTGCAACTCCAAACAGCAAGTCATTAATGCTCTCTCCAAGGCCAAAAACACAGCCTCTGTAGGACTGGATGGCATCCCAGGTTGTGTTTTAAATGGTCTAAAACATGAGTTACCGACTCCATTAGGTACCCTATTCAACCACAGCCTGTGCACTGGTTTTGTCCCTACTGAATGAAGGACACCAACCATCATCCCCCTTCATAAAGGGGGTACAGCAACAGATCCTGGGAACTATAGACCTGTCGCTCGTCCCTCTTGAACATAGATGATGAACAGGCAGGGTAGTTCATTTAGATGCTTTACTATGTAGAAACACATCAGGATGGATAGCAGCATCATAAAATATAAACAAACTGATTAACTGACAGACCTTACAGACATACATGCTTACATCTCAACAGCTTACTACAAAATTGCAGTCAGGCTTGCACGTGCTCAGTATTTATACATTTGTGCAAGCCCTTTGATTAGCTTCTTAAAGATACATATACACAAACATTGATCTAAAACCTCCCTCTTAAAAACAATGGCCTCGGTTGAAAACAACATTAGAGTTAAACATGCATTACTATAAATATTAGAAACAAACAATGTTCATGTCCAAGTTGCCGTGTATCTATTACATGGTCTGGAAATGTGACCGAATCTGGTAACATAATAATCTGACTGGGTTGAGCAACAGGGACAGTCTTCAGTGAACAACTTGTATCAGGAACTTCTGGATTCATCACAGGAACGGAATATTCTCTGGAACTTCCTCTAGAGCTGGAACACTGGACAACTCCCTTAGAGATAAAAGTCTTTCTCACAGGTTATTGGCTGTGGTATAGGCTCGGACACTGGCATCAAATGTTTCTGATTCCACCTAAACTCTACTCCTTGTGATTCCACAATGTGCAGTCTTGGATCTGAGCAAATATTCTTCACGACTCCAATCTGATCATAACTTTGGACATTTGCATTCTTACCACTTCTCCTTCTCGTAATGGATTGAGCAGTTTGCTGGTCTAATCATAGTAGGACTTTTGGGTTAAATGCTTCTTCAAACAAATCAGCTTTCACTGAACTGTTGTTCTTGACACATGGAACCAACAATTGACTGATTGGTATGTCTTGACAGAAGTCTCTAGGCAGGTGAACCAAGATGTTTGTCATGAGGAATATTTCTGAGATTCAAGAGATTCAGGAAAACATCAATATTGCCTCATTTTGACTTCTCTAGTAATCATTTCCATTTTGAACTGCACGTTCTGCCAAACCATTTGACTGCAGATACTCTGGGCTACTCATGACATGAGTAAAGTCCCACTCTTCCACAAATCTTTTGTACTCTTGGCTTGTAAACTGCATGCCATTGTCAGAAATAACTTTGTGCGAACTACCATGGACTGTAAAATGACATTTCAATGATAATTAATGTCAGTACTGGATGCTAGGTTAGGAAGTAGGTCAATATTGAACCAATTAGAATAATAGTCTACTAACACCAAATAATGTTGACTATTCCATCTGAAGATATCATTGGCTACTGTCGACAAAGGCAGTTCAGAAATCTGGTTTAGCTGAAGTGGCTCTTTCTGTTGATGTGGCTTAGTACTCACATAGAACAAGATGAAAGTACTTTCTCAATGTTGTGTGACACAGAAGGCCAAAATACTAGTCCTCTCACCCTTCTTTTAGTAGAATCTGCTCCTGGGTGACTACAATGCAAGATCGTAATGTACTCTTGTTGCAAGGACTTTGGAACAATTACTTTTGGACCTTTCATAATGATACCATTGTCAGACAAAATCTCATCTCTGTATGGAAAATAAGCTTGCACTTCTTGAGGTAAACTAAATTGCTTTCACGGCCATCCTGGATTGATAAAAGTGGTTGAGCCTCGGTAAAACTGGATTTGTGGCTGTGTGATCTCTCAGCTCATCAAGAAGTGTGGAAGAAAATTTTCTCACTTCCATGACTTCAAAAAAAAAAAAAAGGTTCTCATTCTCATGCTGTTCAGTTGTGTTTCTGGGTGATCTGGATAATGTATCAGCAAGATAAAGAAGTTTGCCTTTCTTGGAGACAAGAGTGAAATTACACTTTTGCAATCTGGCAGGAGCTATATACATCGGTTTTCTCAAGATAGTGACTAGATGATAGTGGTCTGTATCGATCTGGATAGGTCTACCATAAACATAATCATGGAACTTTGAACATGCATACACAATTGCCTAAAGCTCTTTCTCGATCTGAGCATACTGCATTTCCGTTTTGGTAAGAGTTCTCGATACACAGGCAACAGGCTGACTCTCTGGAAGAATGACTGCACCTAGACCAAATCTTGAGGCATCACATAATAGAGTAACTGGTTTGTGAACATCATAGTATCTTGAGAGTTGGTGCACTGGCAATTCTGTTTCAGGACATCAAATGGTCTCTGGTGCTGTTCTAACCAAGACCAGGATACATTTTTATGTGTCAGTTCTCCAAGCAATGCTGAAAGTTGGCTCTAGTCTGGAATGAACTGGCCTAGATAGCAAACCATCCATGCCAAGAACACCGCAGGGCTTGAACATTGTCTATAGCTGGCATCTCTAGAATGGCTGTTTTGAAGGGTTTTGGTCATAGACCTGAACTGGTAAATAAATGACCAACATAAGCAACTTCTTGTAGGCTGAATTTGCATTTCTGTGTATTGAGCTTAAGGTTCACTTAATGTGCTCTTTTCAAGACCTCTTCTGAGGTTTTTCTCATGCTCAACTTCACCATTACCTCCTACTAGTATGTCGTGTATTGAGCTTAAGGTTCACTTAATGTGCTCTTTTCAAGACCTCTTCTGAGGTTTTTCTCATGCTCAACTTCACCATTACCTCCTACTAGTATGTCGTCTACTATAAAAACACAAGGATACCAAATACATTTGCTCCATTGCACGTTGAAAGACTTCACTGATAGAATTTATTCCAAATGGCATTCTCAAAAATCTGTACCTTCAAACAGCATACTGAAAGTAGTTAGCAATGAGGATTTCTTGTCTTGAATGAACTTGCCTAGATAGTTAACCATGCCAAGAAAACACTGCAGGGCTTGAACATTGTCAAGAGCTGGCATCTCGAGAATGGCTATTTAGAAGGGTCTGGTCATAGACCTGAAATGGTAAATAAATGACCAACATAAGTAACTTCTTGTAGCCTGACTTTACATTTCTGTGGATTGAGCTTAAGATTCACTTGATGTGCTCTTTTCAAGACCTTTTCTGAGGTTTTTCTCATGCTCAACTTCACCATTACCTCCTGCTAGTATGTTGTCTACTATAAAAACACAAGGATATGCAGAAAAAAATTGCTCCATTGCATGTTGAGACTTCACTGGTAGAATTTATTCCATTCTCAAAAATCTGTACCTTCAAACAGTGTACTGAAAGTAGTTAGCAATGAGGATTTCTTGTCAAGATGAATTTGCCAAAATTAACTCTTTGCATCTAAGTAGAAAAAACAGTTGCATTTGGCATCAGAGCAGTGACTTCTTTTATTGCACGCATTGGATGATGAGGTCTTTTTAGTGCTTTGTTCAAATCTCGTAGATCAATACATATTCTGATGTCATCTGAGCTTTTCTTATGAGCTACCACCATGGAAGATACCCACTCAGTTGGTTCTTCAACTGGACAAATTACACCTTGTTGCACCATTTTATCTAGCTCAGCTTTGACTCTGTCTTGCATAGCTACTGGAACTTTCTTGGCTGGCCGGATAACTGGACTGACATCTGGGTCTAACTTCATGAAGTACACAAATGGAGGCTTGCCTAGTTTGTCTACAAAAAGATCAGTATAGGTAGAAAAAATATGTTGGGCGAAATTGGAGTAGTGGTCTTTCAAGCCAACATGATGGAATTCTTTATTAAATGAAAGCAGTCCCAATTTCAAACTGTCTCTGAACTCTAATAATGACTGGACGTGCCTTTTGACTGGTTCCCTATTATATGTTCGAAGACGCATTCTTTCAAATGCATCTTGATCGAACTTGAAAGCATGAAACGGCATATAAGTGAATTATTTTCCTGGGAAAGAAATCACTTGGCTGCCTTTGTTATTTTGCTGTTTTCATCACTGTAGTGTGATCTCGGAATTGGTTTATTTAAGTAGGGGGTTTGCGGGGGCACAGCCTCCCATGTCGGGGGGTATGGGAGGCAAAGCCTCCACTTTATGTAATGTTTTAAAGTTTTTTTTTTTTTTTTTTTTGTCTATTTTGGAACAGAGATTTTTTTTCCCTGGGAAAAAAAATTGCTGTTCTAAGTGTTCGGGATTGTAAACTTTCTCTTACATGGCGTTGATAAATCAGCGTTCGCTTTTTTAAGCATTTGCTGATTTAATATAGACCCCCTTGACCACATAAAATAACAAGTCATAACTTCTCCCAGCACAGTAACATGAAAGCAGTACTGAGCCTTCAGTCTGAATTTCTTAACCACCATAAGCAACAAGCTTCACAGACTTTGCCAAATCAAGCCTTTCACCCTTACAAACTCAAGCAAATATTTCAGCAGACATAACATTGCACTTTGAACCTGTGTCAGCTTTGAGATCTATGGGTTTTCCATTCATCCAAACAGTAAAAAATACCTCATTCGTTTCCCATAAATCTACTGCATTAACTGTTTCATGAAGCACTGACACACCATCAACATAAAAAGTAGGGTTATAGCTTTCCAGTTGATCAACATGCCTCCTGAAATGTTTCCTTTTAATAAAAGAATGTGTGCCTTTTGATTTACAAAACCTCTTGAAATGATTCCACTTACTGTATTTGTGGCATTGCTGACCAAAAGCTAAACATCTTTCCCTGTTAGTCTCATGATTTCCGCCACAATTATGACAGATGACAATGAAACTAGGTGGGGGCACATGCTTTGAGTTTGACTTTCTCTTCTGCTTCACTGAGACTGTGCAAACTCTGGAATTTGCTGGAAAGCTCTGGGGTTTACCAGTGGGTGCTGCAATGGCTACAGTTGCTGCCATGTGCTGAATAATATCAACATGAGCTCTAGAAGTTACTGGAAGCATGCATCTCTCATTTGTAAGCATATCTGTGTGCTCTTCTGTGAGCTCATCTATTTGACAAATCTCATTGGGCTTAGCCAAAGGTAAATCACTGTTAAGAAGCAAAATCTTTCTCACTGCATCATCTTTATTTAATACCACACACAAGTCTGTCTTTTATGAACTCATCCCTTAAATCACTAAATCTGCACATTTTAGCCTTGTTTCTCTAATCAGTTACACAAACTGCAAGGTTTCAGCAGGCTTTTGATCCCTTGTATAAAACAAGTGCCTTTCCATTGTAACATTTGTCTGGGGTTTACACATTTCTCTAAATTTATATTTTAAGCACTCAGGGCCCTCCCTTGACTCAGCCAGTACAAGAGTATGATGGTTTCCGCCTCTCCTGCAAAGATAGCAGGCACATACACAAATTACTTTTGACCCAGCTAAATTAAGCAGAATAAATGCCTTTGAATGGTCATCTTTACCAGAAAATGCAGCCTGTATAAAAATGTCGTACTCTTGCTCAAACACTCTACAGTTCTCTGTGATATTATTGTCAAACACAAGTCCAATGGGATTTTGAAATCTGTCTGCCATGCCAACAAGTATGCACAAACACACTGAAAATATGGCCCTTGTAATTATGCACGAACAAGCTGTGCTGTGAGCTTGTAATAACATTCATATGCACAATGTTGTTGTTATTGTTTGTCTTTTGGCTTTTTCCCGGTAAGGGGTCGCCACAGCAGAACTCCGGTCCGCTAATGATTGGCAGTAGATTTTTTACGAAACGCCGAGGTGCCAGCTCGACGCCCAACCTTCAACGAAGGCATGCCCATTTACGCACGCATGTCTTTCGAGCGCTACCCAACCGCGGGGAGGACATGCAGACTCCACACAGAAGGCACTCCCAAGCCAAGCTGAGAATCGAACGGGAGAACCTCTTGCTGTGAGGTAACAATGCTACTGCTGCACCACCGTGGCATACAACAGTCAAATGCATAATAAACTCTTCAAAATGTTTTACTTTGTGAAATACGATCTGAAATGGCTGTATCCTGCAAATTAACTTTACAGTAATACAGCACAAACATGCAAACACTTCATACACTTCTGATAACTTGGACATAGGTTCATAGGTAGGTATTAGGCTATCAGCCCTGGGGCCTATATAAGCCTAGCCAAAAAGGTTCCCTGGCTTTTGCCACCCAAGAAAATTATTTTCCTATGCCCCTGTCAGGCAGTGCCGCATAAGTGATCCCTGGGGTGAATTTTCTATTTCCCATCCAGTCGTCAAGGTTTTTCTTAAAGAGGGCCAATGAGGAGCTTTGCTTGACATGAATGGGTAGTTTGTTCCAGAGTATGGGAAGTCTCTGGGACAGGAATCTATCCCTCCAGCATGTTCTGTTTATTGTGGTGACAAGGTTTAGGTCCCTGGAGCGTATGGTTTGGAGACATTGGGATTTCTTTAAGTGTAGCATGTCCAACAGCTCTGGGTTTGACATAGTTTGTATGTTAGGCAGAGATCGCCTCTGAGTAGGAGATATCCAACGGAGTAGAGCCGGAATTTTTTGAGATGGTCTGCATATGGCATCTGTTCGAGGCCAGTAATCCTCTTAGTGAGGTATTTCTGTGGCCTTTCCAATTGTCGTAGGTGTCTTGTGAGATACATGCCAAATGGAGCATTGTACTCTATAATGGGTCTGATGAGGGATGAGTAGAGAGGAACAATGACCTCCTTTTTACTAGAGGAGAACACTTTTGTGATGAGGTGTGCCACATAGAAGGATTTCCTGACTACTGTGGCGATGTGGTTATCAAAGGAAAGACTACTGTCCACCTGTGTCCCGAGGTCTCTTATCAGACGTTCAGTGTTTAGTGAGCTACTGCCTATGTGGTAGTTCATGGGTACCAGGTTTTCCCAAAGGGGATGACAGTGCACTTCTTGGCATTGAGCTTGAGGCCATGACTTTGACACCAAGCATCTGTCTCTGTGAGGCCCTTTTGTAGAATGTCTACATCATTAGGTGATTCTATTATGGCTCCCAGTTTGCAGTCATCTGTGAACTTTGTTAGCCAAAGACCTTCTGTGTTGGCCTGCACTCCAGAGAAGTAGATGCTGAACTGGAGAGGACCCAGGACCGAACCCTGTGGTACTCCACTCATCACTGGTCTGAAGTAGGACATGGAGTCAGCTACTTTTACTGTGTGCATTCTGTCAGTGAGCCAGATGGCCACCCATCTTGTGACATACAGATTTATGCCTAGTTTAGTGAGTTTATCTATAATTCCAGAGTGAGGGATGGTATTGAAAGCCTTGGCGAGGTCAAGATAGGCTGTGTGCACTACCTTGCCCTTGTCTATCACTCTAGTGATGGCTTCAAAGAAATCAATCAGGTTTATTAAACATGATCTACCTTTTGAAAACCCAAACTGAGTGAGGTCCAGGGTTTGGAGGTTACCCATGTCTTTGTTTATAAGCTCCAAGATGATACATTCCATGGCCTTGCAGACTAGGCAAATGGGGCAGTAGTTTCCAGGGTCCATGGTGGCACCCCCTTTGTGGAGTGGTATAACTGTCGCTGTGCACAATTCAGTAGGCACATAGCCTGAGGTGAGGCTATGATTGAACATGGCACTTAGGTAGGGTGCCAGTTTGTTCTGTAGTAATTGCAGTACGCAGTCTGGGATGATGTCTGGTCCCATGGATGTTGTGTTCTTGGCTTTGGAGAGTGCGGTCTTTAGTTATTCATCCATGATTACAGGGGATTTGCATTCTTCCTGTATTAAGATGGGCCCTTTGGAGGGTGAGAGGGGGGTAAAGTTAGCACTGAATCTATCTGCCAGGATGTTGGCAATATTGGTTGGTTCTGTATATTTATTGCCATTGTGCTGTAACTCAGAGCAGATCTGAGTGTTGCCATTGAGATTCTTGACATAGCTGTAGAATGTTTTGTGGTTGACCTTGGAATCAGTGGTGATTTTATTTTCATAACTGACTTTGGAGGATTTTATGAGGGATCTCAGCTTCTTGGTGAGGCTGACCAGGGAGTTCCTCCAATCTTGGGATTTTACTCTTTTTTGCAACAGCTTCTTCCTTCTGTTGTACAGTTTATTTATGGCAGGGGATCACCAGATTGGCTTCCTTTTTTTGGAGGATAGCATCTTTGTTCTGTTGGGGATGGCACGATCCATGCACTTGCGTATGTGCTTATAAAGTGCATTTGTATAAGCTTCAGCAGTCATACCTCTATTTTCCATCTGCATGGGTGTCATGAAGTTTTCCCCTTCTGTCTTAAGAAGCATGAAGTTGGTTTTGGAGTAGTTTTTGATGGTAGCGTCCTTAATGCGGGGTGAGGGTGGGATATGGATGTGTAGGGTGATTAGCTTGTGGTCAGATCTGACCAGCAAGGAGTTGACCACTGGCATGGAACATTGGTTACCCATATTGGTAATGACCATGTCCAGGATACTGCTGCTCCTGGTGGGGGGTGTGGACAGGCTGATCCAAGGCACTGGAATTTAGGAAGTCGAGAAAAGGCTGAGCGAATGAGTTGGTACATGAGTAGTTTTCCCAGTTGATGGTGGGGGTAGTTGAAATTGCCTATAATTAAGGTATTGGGTTGTACCTTAATATTTTCCAGTATCTTAAGAAATGAAGAGTGGGAATCCTGGGGCATGGTGGGAGATCTGTTACAAGCTACAACTTGGATTGCAGTCTTGCCCAGTGTTAGTTGCACTTGGATAATTTCAGATGCACTATGTTGAGCAACTTGCCTGGAGGTGTGGATATTCTTAATGAATATGGACACGCCTCCACCTTTAGTGTTTTGGTCACGTGGCCGAAAGGTGTGGTATGAATTATAGCCTAGTAATGCAGAGGTGCTCTCTGGAGCCTTGAACCAGGTCTCTGTCACTGCACAGATGTTGATGTTCTCCATTTTAAGGAGTGCCTCAAGTGAATGCATTTTGAGGTTTAGACTTCCAGCATTGAGTAACATTACCCTCAGAGTTTGCTTGCTTGTACCTGTTACGGTTGTGAATTTGGCATTTGACCTTGCCTATAAAAAGGCACTATAGGGGTGGCAAGAGCCTTAGCCAGTATCCTGTATCCAGAATCCCACGCCGACAGGTTCAGGCTATCTCTGGCAAAGCATCGTGGTCTGTCGACCAAGTCGTACCAGGCAGACAGATACTGGATCCCCTCAGAATGACACCAGAAGCTTAGCCAATTGTTGAAGTCAATCATTTTGTCCTTGTACTGTGGTAGTATTCTGGGCAATGGCAGGATGCTACTCAGGGCTAGGGTCATACCTGCCTGGGCTACAAGATCTGAGAGCTCCTCCGTGTCTCTTTTCATATAGTCCAGGGAGGTACATCTCAGGTCATTCACACCGACAATGACAGAGTCATATTTGTACTTGTTGTGGAGTGACCTGAGTGCTAGTCTTATGTGGTGGATCCTGGCACCCGATAAGCAGCTGACAGTAACTTTCTCCTTGTTTAGCCTGGTGAGTGGGATATCAGTGTGCCTGACTACAGAGTCACCTGTGACTAATGTGTTGGGTATGCTGTTTTGCCTTATGGTCTGAGGTTGAGTGGCACACTAATTTTGTGGGCTATGTGTCATCTGGGTAGAGTTGGGGGGTGGTGGTTATCTGCGTTTCAGCTTGGGAGGTCTCTGTTGCTTGGGCAGATTTTTATTAAGACCCTCCGTGAATGTGGGTGTGTGCTTTGCGTTTCTATATGTTGGTTTTGGTAGTGTGGGTTTTGAAGGACTATGTGTTGAGTGTGGTGTGGTGCAGGTGTTAACCTTCTCCTCTTGACTGTCTAGTCCAGTCTTGGCTGGAGAGAGCTTGGATTCCAGTTTTGCTATATAAGTGCATCTCTCACAGGTTGTAGTGTTGGGTGGTAGGAGGAGAGGGTTGTCAGTGACATGAGGCAATTGCTACATTGCCCCAAGATGCCCAGATTCAAAAGGTGGATAGGAGAAAACACTGGGAGCTGACCCATGGATATGCCTGGATAGGTGCTTATTATTTTAAGTACTTAGAGCCATTTTTCTCTTGACAAGTGAGGAAAGTTGAGTGCTGTGGTAACTTGTAATTTATTAAGTGCTTACAGCGAGTTCTGAGCAAGTTCTGAGCACAAGAAAGAGTTTTGAGTGATGAAACTAAAAAACTGGCTAGTTCTAGCTAAAACTAGCTAGTTTTAGCACTAATCCCAAGAAGAGAAGCAGGCCACAGCCTGTTTGGTGATCAACAGTCTTGTCCCAGATGATGCAAGGGTCTGCAGGCTTGTTGCCTTTTTCTGGTAGATGCCTCAAATAGCAACCAGACCCGTCAGGTATGTTAAGCACAGACACTCACTCTCCAACCAGAAAGAGTCAGGAATCAATGCACTCTGTTCCTACTCTTACCAGGATCAGAATATAAGCACAGATTCTAAGCTGTCACCTATAAAGCAGTTATTAAGCTTTCTGGTGATCATCAGTCTCCAGAAAATAATGTAACTGCACTCCTTCTCTCACCAGGAGAAAACAGAAGCACTAATCCCAAGATGACTACTGAAAGGCAGAATGTGGGCTCTACAATAACTGGTGGCCTTGCAATAGATGCTTAAAGGTAAGATGAAAAAAATGGTTTATTCTGAACACTGCAGTGTGCACTAGAGGAGTTAGATGTGAAAGTAGGTAACTTAAGTTTTACCTTGTCTTTGATTAATACAAAAAATACATGCTAAGATAAAAAATGCAGTCATTTTCCCTTATTTTATTCATTTTATGCAGTTCAGACTTTATTTCACATATTTTCTGTAGTAATTTGAATATTTTTTATCAATATTGGATATAGTTATTCAAAATATCATTTAGAGCATTCTGTATGCTTCGTTTCATATTTTGCGAATAAAAAATTATTTGAGCATGTTTTAACATCTGAAATTTGTTTCTGACCTGTTTTGAGAATTATACGTGCAGCAGGGATGATTCACTCCTCTATTTTCCTCCAGTTTTAACTGAGTGCCTTCTCAGTCCAGAATCTGGATTTCTGTATCCATTTCTGACACCTTGTCACTCATCCCTCTCTAACACAGATGACGAACAGACGGGATAGTTTGTTTGGATACCTTATTATATAGAAACACATCAGGATGGATACCAGCATCATAAAATATAAACAAATGGATTAAATGACAGACCTTACAGACATACATGCTTACATCTCAACAGCTTATCACAAAATGATAGTCAGGCTCACACATGGTCAGTATTTATACACTTGTGCAAGCCCTTAGATAGCTTCTTAAAGGTACATACACACACACTGATCTACAAGACTCATAAGTTTAACCAGCCTTATCTGTAAGGCCATGGAATGAGTCATCACGGACCTTATAAATAAGGATATAGATGACCTCCAAACCCTTGATCCGACCCAGTTTGGTTTTGTCAACAGCAGGTCTTGCCTGTAAAACCTGGTAGACTTCTTTGAAAATGTTACCAGGGCCATATACACAGGCAAATCTGTGCATACAGCCTATATAACTTAGCCAAGGCCTTTGATACAATCCCACATTTGGGCATTATTGATAAACTTACTCAGCTGAATATCAATCCTTATGTCATCAGGTGGGTTGCTAACTGGCTCACCGACAGTTCACACACAGTAAAAGTTGGGGATTATACCTCAACCAGCAGACATGTTACCAGTGGGGTTCCACAGGGGTCATTGCTGGGCCCCCTATTGTTTGTAATATACTTCTCAGAAGTTCAGGCCAAAACAGAGAGGGTGTGGCTGACTAAGTTTGCTGACGACTGCAAATTAGGTGCAATCATGAATCTTCAAAAGATGTCACTATACTTCAAGAGGGACTTACACTGACCAGTGATTGGTGCCAAAGCCATGGACTCAAACTCAGTGCTAAAAAATGCATTATCATCTCCTTCAGTAAAAACTATTTCCCTGCTGACTATCATATACATAATAATACCCTAAGTGAAAGACTTGGGAATACAAGTTGACTGTGGCCTTAACTTTGACCACCATGTGTCTACTGTGCTAAGGAAGGAAGTTCACATCGCACACCTTGTTAGCAAAGGCATTGCCTTAAGAGCGAAAGAGGTTATACCTCCCTGTACTCATCCTTCATCAGGCAAATAATCTAGTGCAATGCTCCCTTTGGTATGCACCTTACCTGGCACCTGCAGCAACTTGAGAGACCTCAGAGATTTCTAACTAAGAAAATTCAGGGTCTCCAGCACGTCATACATTGACAGATTTAAATTGCTATTGCTGTACTCAGTAGCATACAGACTACTTAGAGGAGACTTGTGCTTGGCCTATAGAGCAATCTCTAATTCAGACCTAATGGAAATGCTGCACATCTGCAAGTCAAATAGAACATGAGTCACCCACTCCAGGGACCTAAACCTGGCTTGCGCCATAAATAAAACCTGCTGGAGAGACAGGTATGCATCTCAGAGGTTGCCAATACTCTGGAATAGGCTACCAATCCACATCAAACAGAGCTCCTCTATGAATCTGTTTTAGCGCAGTCTGAATGACTGGATGGGAAACCATAAATATATGCCGAGGATTTCACCTATGATCCTCCTAGATAAGGGTAGTCTTTGCAAATTAAGACGTTGCATTTAGGCAATATCCTTCCTCTGATATTATATTGTGTACATACGGCTAGGCTTGTAAAGACCTTTCCATCAATAGCCTAGTAATCTCCTATGAACCTATGAAAATAATTTTATAAGAAGGGAGAACCAATGTTCACTGGCCCAGAAGGGAGTCAACCAATAATTTTTTGTTGACTCCTTCTGAATCTTTAGAATGACCCAGGACATGAGTGAAAAGGATGGAAATGAATACAGGGATATTCCCAACCATGGGAAAGAAAATGCATCTGCTTTCCATGCCCGCCTGATGCATAATGCACTTAGCTGCCTGTACTGAAAGGAGGCAAACAGAATTATTTGAGGCGTTTCTCACAACTGGATCTATTCCTAGAAGATCTCCTCATTCAGTTTCCATTAACAAGAGTTTTCCCTGGTCCTGCTCAGCTTGTCTGACACTACATTTTGCTCTGATGGTATGTAGATGGTATGTAGAGGGTTATACAATGTCAAACAGCTAACTCCTAAACTATTACAGCCAGCTTGCACAGGGGGGTAGGACCTGGAGTTTGTTTATCACCTGTAGTGGCCCCGCGTACCACATGTCATAGAGATTCTATAGCATGGAACACCTTGACATTTATGTGCTTTGGTCTGCCTGAACTCTCCCACAGGGCTTGCACCTTTACCCCCATTGAAACTGCTCCCCAAGCAAGACTGAGGCAATCTTATTGCCTCCACTAATGCAGTTCTTTCTTGATAAAGGTCAAAACTAGAATCTGAAAATCCCAGAGGATGAAAATGTTGGGTTCACGTGTTTTTTTTTTTTTTTTTTTATAAACATTGAAGTCATGTATAACATAACAAGATGGATCAAAAGAATCACAGAAGCCATAGACCCTAGAATTCCGATTCATGAGATTTTCTTTGGCTGAAGTCTCAGATCAATTGGAAAAGATCAGGAAAATTTCCAGATACAAATTGACTTTTCTTGTGTTAGGAATAACTTTGAAGAAACATATCTAGAAGGTAGTCTAAAAGCACAATTCTGTGTGACGCAGTCATGGAGGATTTCTGAACATTTATCTGGTAGCCCAGATTGCTAAGAAGTGAAGAAATCCATGTTAAGCACTCCTGACATCTAGCAGAAGACACTGCAAAATCAGTAAGTTGTCTAAATAAGGTAAAATGTGAATACCTTCTAGTCTACAATGGACTAATCCTTGGAGTTAGACATTTTGTAAACATCCAAGGAGCTGTACCTAAATCAACGGGTAATGCAGAGAAAAAAATAATGTTACCCTGACAAAGAATCTGAGAAATTCTTTGAAATTATTGGTTATGGGAATGTGATGATAAGCATCATCTAGATCTAATGCCTCCAAAAAATTCAGAAGAGGGATGACTGGTAACAAACTTTAAAAGGTCAACATTTTGCATTTCGGTACATTCACAAACTGGTCTCCAGGAAAGTTTGTTCTTTGAAATCAGAAGCATTCTGGAGTAGAAGCCTTCCTACCTTTTGTCTAAAGGCAGTGGTAGTATCACTGTTAAGCTAAACATGTGTTGAAGAACCTGATGAGAAAAAAAAATTACTGCCTAACATACCAAGCGAGACACACACCACAGTATATCAAACCCCCACAACCCCCCCCCCCCGCCACACTTATATATAACAACTCCAAGATCACACTACAGTGGGGAAAAAACACAATTTTCCATATGTTGGGCAACTAACTCACTTCTCTGGGAAAAGCATTCACTAATGTGAATGTTCAATGAACAGTCATTTGCTGATTTGTATTTGATGAATGGCCATTCACTGAAGCTGGGTTTTGACGAACTGATAAAGATCTGTTTGAGGGCAGCCACGGTGGTGCAGTGGTTAGCATTGTCGCCTCACAGCAAGAAGTTCTCTGGTTCGATCATCGGCTGGGGTGCCTTTTGTGCGGAGTCTGCATGTCCTCCCTGTGGTCGCGTGGGTTTCCTCCGGGTGCTCTGGTTTCTTCCCACATCCCAAAGACATGCTGTAGGTGGATTAGACACTCCAAATTGGCCCTAGGTGTGAGTGTGTGTGTGTGTGTGTGTGTGTGTGTGTGTGTGTGCCTTCAGTGGAAGGCTGGGTGCCAGGCTGGCAACTCGACACCATAAACTCCACTGCCAATCATGAGAGAACAGGTGATCCGCTGTGGCGACCCCTAACCGGGAAAAGCCAAAAGGAGAAGAAGATAAAGATCTGTTTGAGAACCTGAGTAGCAGCAGAGCCAAACAAAACCTTCTTGTTAAAGTAGAGATTAAAAGCTCAGACTTCACCACATCAAAAAAACTTTTGAGTTTGTATGCAGGCAAATCTTTTCAAAACAGAAATAATAGCCCTAGACAAAGTGTCTGCACAACCATACACATTCTTCAAAGCATGTTTACAACCTGAGACAGGTAGAAATTGTGGGATTCAGAAAGGACCTACTTTTGATGGAAGTGTGGAAGAACAACCTCACTAGCTGTCATCACCTGACAGAATAGACTGGAAGAATAAAATTCTGTCATGAAATCTAGTACTTCAGCTTCTTGACAGTAGTGGAAGGGCTGGTATTGCTAACTCTTCTGCTTTTTTAGACAACTGAAGGTTGAGTGTCAGGGTTGCTGCAGGCAGCATTTAACACAGCCTCCAAGGCTGGCATAACAGGAGGAATGGGTGTAGCATATGGTAAATCCACTTGCAGTATACCATAGTATCGTCTTAGTTTAAGTGGTACATCTACTTGGTCCCAAAATACATCATTCATTGTGGATCTAGTCTTAAAAAGGAAAACTCCTCTAATGGAGTTAGAGAGGGCAAACAGTCCTCTGAATCAAAATTCTGACCTTGAAAATCAGACAAAGAAAAAGTGCCATCTCTGTCTATGTCAGAATTCTTGGACATATGAACCTAGTTAGTCTTCCAGTCATACCTCTCAGCTGTACAGATTTTTGCAGAATGTCCAGATTTTTGCCTCATAGTTTTGGCTTGTTCCTTATAAAATTTGTGCTTTTTTGAATTTTTGTGGAAAATCAGTGAAGATTGAATTATCTAAATAATGACAGGCATTTCAGTTTCAGATGTCATATACTCCAGAAAATGCATAATAATGCATAATAACATAATATATTTTATTCTAGCAACTTTCAAAGTTTTTCAAAGTCTTAAGAGTAATAATTAAAATTTGTCCCCCTATTATATTTGGCTTTGTCCAGATATTATGTGCTGTGAGGTTAACAGCTATGCTTTCAGTATGACTTTTTGCTCTCCATGATAGAAAACCTGCAATAAACTTCTGGCTAAGATAAAAACATCGTTCTTATGAACAGACAAGATTTCTTTGGATGAGTAATGTCTAATCCTGGAAGGAGACTTACTGAGAGATTTCACTTTATCCTGGGCAAAAGTTCTCTTTTCCAGCCCCTCCAATAAGAACTATCTGAAGAAACTCACATACCCAAAGAAGATGGTTCTACCATGCCTGGAATGGGCACTGCAAAAGCCACAGAGAATCTGGCTAAGTCTTAGACATGTCAGTCAGGTTTTAGATCTAAACAAAGCAATAATTCTGTTGTCACATGAATAGTTAAGTGACCTGCTTGTGGTTAGGGAATCAATGTTTATATCTGATATTGGCCCCCCTTGATCTCTCAGCAGTGTCTGATACTGTGAATAAATGAATATTCTGGAGGAAAACCTGTGCTCCCATAGTGGTTTAGCTTCCGCTGCACTTGAATGGCCCCAGACTCACCTCTAGAATCACACTCAGTGGGTGCTTTCCTATAAACTGTTTCAAGAGCCTCCCTCTGATATGCCACATAGCTCAGATCTCAGTCTTGACTTCATTGCTTTTCACAGTGTATACGCTGACAAAGAGACACATAGAGTTTAAGGTAGAGATATGTGCTATAAATATTATGCCAACAATATTTAGTCATATCTCTCTTTTCCACAGCAGAAAACTGTATGAATTTATTAGCTTGGAAGACTACTTGGGTTTCATCTTCCTCTAGATGGATATAAGTCAACAAAGACTGAGGAGATGATGGTACATACTTCAGTACGTCCTTCTCAGGTTCCTTTCATTTTGCCCCTTATCTTTTATGGGAAGAACAAATTGTAATTTGTGCACTCATTGTGACAATTTGGTGTAATTCTAGATAACATGCAGACATTCAAGGTTCAATTTTCTGCTGATGTCAGGATATTTTATTTGTATTTTAAAAATATAGCCCTGATCAAACAGTTGGACCTTCCTACAGAGTTTTATGCATTTATGTCCTCCCTTCTTGACTTAATGTACTGCACTTTATCAGCCCAGGCCTATGAAGAGTAACCTAGCTCAGTTATAGAAGAGACAGAATCCCTTGTCCGGGTATTTATCTGGTACATCTAATAACTGTCGTATAAAATCTGTGCTGTGGGATTTGCACTTTACCTTAGTAGCAATTAGCTCTGTTTTGTCACTCTTGCTTCAACCTTTACAGTTCTACAACTCTTGAGTCTTGTAATTTAAAACAGCTCCCCAGTGAGACTACCAGCATTTGTTACCTCTTTATTTCAAATTTGCTAAGCATGTAATTTTGTTGAGCCCATAGCCACTTTTCAAGGGTGACCATGACAGTGGTTTAAGTTCTCACCCAGAACAAGTATATAAATACTGACAAAGCAGTTTGCATCAGTTAGGCATGAAGAGGCAATTATACATGTAATAAATTAAGAACAGCGGCCATCTCATACTCTTTAAGAGGGACCATAATGGGGACAGAATATTTATTACAAGACTGTGGCTTCTGTATTAGATACTATAGTGGATAGTAATTTTCAAACCTTTGTGTGAAAAAGGGGTGCTCATAAAGAAAACCTGAAGGTGAAGATTGCTTGTTGTTCCTAAGATCTAGATGCAGACTTCAGATAGACAGTACTTTGCCTGAAGCTGTGCAGAAACAACTACTTTCCCCAGATACAGGTATGCAATAAGGAGGCTTCATTCATAAGGTTTCTAAGAGAGTTAAAAAAAATCAGTCTTTACTGCTCAATTGATCAGAACAGGAAAAAGAAAATGACAAAAATAAAAGTAAAAAAAAATGTTTAGCAGGAATATATTCACATACTGTTTATAGGAACTGTAACATGTCTCCATATAGCTATATTCCTTTAAAAATACCCTTCATTTCAATTTACCAATTAGGTATCAGCAGCTGTGAATTAAGTGCATCTTAGGTGCTTTTCAAATCATGAGCACCCCACACCTTTTTATTTTTGGACCACACATAAATGTTCATGTTCTTTTGCATTCACCTTACTTATGTAAGATAATTCAAATTGCTGTCACTGCAATCCACCAATGTCCATATCTATCAATTATACACAATTGACTGTGTACACCTCAAATTTCTAACTGTAAAAAGATGGTCACAGTAAAATATTCCAAATTGCTTTACACAAATGTACACTAAAAAAATGCCAGTCTGGATGCAAGTTGCTTACTTTAAATGAGTTTACCACTTTTCTTCCTAACATTAACAGAGCTTCATCAGAACTACTAAAAACATCACTTCCTCATCCTTTTAACAGAACATCATCAGAACTACTAAAAACATCACTTCCTCGTCCTTTTATAGTCAATTAGAAACAATCATGTAATAATACTAACATATCAAATTTTGTTGAATACATTCAAACATAAAATAAACACAATATGTAAAAGAAAATTCATAAAATATATTTATTCATATATTATTTTGCTTTATAGTTTGGCTGCTCTTAATACTAAAACACTACTAACACAAATTTTATAATTTGACACAGGTAGGTTGGATAAATGCAAGAGTAATTGCTGACATAATTCCCTATATTCTAATTTGGCAACCCAAGGCCTCCCCTTACAGGAAAAAGAAATTAGATACAGATATTCAAGAGTATCAAAATAATACAGCTTATACTGTTCCTAGAGTTTTTAATAAAAATCTGGGTTTACATCAATGAGTGTGGATGTGGAACGAGGGTTTTTAAAGGTTATGTTTCAAATGTACCATCTCTTGACAGTATTGGGGATACGAATGTAAACATTGTTACTTATACCCTATACCCTTAAGAATTTCCTGCACTCAGGAAATCCAAAGAGATGGAGGGGGAGTACAGGTGGTCCTACTGGAACAGACCCTATGCACATCAATACAACTAATCAAAGGCCTGAAGGAGGAAACAATATTAATTCATTCTAGTGCTGATTTTGATATTTTTTCTGAATTTGATGGAATACTTCTTATTTATAATGGTTTCAGTATATTTAAATATAGTGTTTTAAATATTAATTCAGATCATTTTAACCTTTTCAAAAGAGGTTTTGCTTTTGTTCCCAGCAGGAATATGAATTTAGTTGATACTTTAATTGAATTAATATTATACACCAGGAAGTTGAATTTAGCTGTCTAATTTGATGGGAAAGTTAGTTATTATAAATGTGAATTTAGTTAGAAGAGAACATATAATCCACCCATTAATTAATTATTTTGAAAAGGCCTGTGAGCATGATGCATATCAATTGTTTTCTAACCATTCCTTAGGAGGTTTTAGGAATTCGAGAGTTAATGAATGCATTTTGTTAAAATCACTTACGAACAATTGAGGCATTTGCATTATGAAACCTGAGAATGGGGGTGGGATGGTGATTTATGACTACATTGATTATGTGGGTCAAATGTTTATCATTTTACAGGATGACAGTACTTATTTGTCTACTTCACTTAATGAAGTTAATATAACATATAAAAAGATTTATTTATTTTTAAATGATAGCTGCTCTCAGAGTGTCATTATTCCTAAATTACAAGAATTTATTTTTGCAACTCCCAGAATACCTACAATTTTTGGATTTCCCAAGGTTCACAAAAGTATTATTAATCCAGCATTCAGACCCATTTTATTGGCCCAGGGTTCAAAGATCTACCCTCTAGGAGTTTATATTGATAGGTTACTAAAACCTTTTTATAACACAGCCACACATATATTGCGTGATTCATGGGACTTTATAGGGCGTATTACCCGAGACTTGTGGTCTAATACTTTTTACTTTCTTATACTTGACATAACTGATCTTTTTACTTGTATTCCCATGAGGGAAGGGCTGGAATTGTTTAATGATGCACTAATTACTTGTAATTTTCTAGATTCTCATGATATTTCTTTTGTTATGAATTTAATGGAAATAGTATTAACTAAAAATTTCATCTACTTTGAAGGTGAGGTATACAAACAGGTCAGAGGTGTAGCTATGGATGCTTCTTGTGCCCCCTCTTATGCACATTTAGTTAATTGGACTTGGGAAATGAAGTATACTTTTACTTCTCAATTTTTCTCATATTGAAAGATATATTTATTGATGATTTATTTATTATTTGGCAGGGATCTTTCGAACAATTGGACCTGTTTATTGAGTACTTAAACCAAACTACCTCTTTTTTGAACATTTACACAATTTTTCCATCCTGAATGTATGAACAACCTTGGTAACTTTATATATAAGGGGTCGGGATTGTTTTGAATCTTGTATGTATAGAAAGCCAACTTTTTCAAATACATACTTGCACTTTGAGAGTTTTCATCCATTTTATTTCAAGCGGAACATAGTTACGGGCCAACTTGTTGGGGTAGCCAGAATGACTTCTAACAAAGAAAGACTGTTGTTAGAAATACACTAACTGGAAAACATCTTTATGGAAAGGGGATCATCATTATCCTTGGTCAAAAATATTGGTAAGGCAACATACAAAAGATGGGGTAAAAAGGATAAATCCTTATTGGAAAAAGGTCTAACAATTCATAATGAGATTCTGAAATATCAAGAACAGAATAATTTAATGGGTTCAGATGCAACAAACAAATATGAATGTGCTTTTGTTATTCCCTACAGTGTAGGTATGGACAAGATAAAATGTATCACTGGTAAAAATGATCAATTTTAGGAGCAATGATACTCTTTATAAAAATGCTGGTACTGGACCTAATTTTGTATTTACAACCACAGCTAATCTTAAACAATTTTTTCAGACCCATAATGAACACAATCAATCCTACCTGGTTCCCAGGGCAGCTACAAGTGGCACTAAATGTTGTGGTAGGTATGGACAATGTGAATTCATTATGAAGGATGCTGAGTTTATTCTTGACAATAACTTGAAACAACATATTAAGCTCGCATTATGTAATTGTAACAGTAGTGGACTGGTTTACATTGCAAGATGTGTAATCTGCCCAGCCTTGTAATCTGCTCAGCAGTTTTTATTGTTTATTCCCTCTATTCTAATTTGGCAACCCAAGCCCTCCCCTCACAGGATAAAGCACTTTTTCCAAAACATTAAAAAAAAAAAAAAAAAAAAAAAAGTTTTTAAAATGCTGAGAAATTCTAGCATGTCTGCCTAAAGTGTTGTGAAAATATGAGGTAAAGTTAGGAGTGTTATGCAAAATCCAGGACAGCTAAGTGGCATGTCTCAGACATTTTTTAATATTACTATAATTCACTTAAAAAGTTAATAGAATAGCAAGTTTTACATCAATGTACATTTTCTGAATATTTAGAAGTATGAAACTCTAATGTCACTCATAAGTGGCTGATTTAAATCTTCAGTGATTTTGCCAGAAGATCAGACATTTTATGAGACAGAGAGCAATGTCATATGCACATTAAAATTATCCAACAAGTTGCGGTTGCTTTCATCCACATCTAGCCAGCACCCCCCCCCCCCAACCCCTTATTTAGAGTCATCATTTTTTAGTGCTATATCTGGTTGCCTGTCAGGATTAAAAAGAAAGAAACAAAAATTCTTCCTTCACATTAGTGTGACCCACTGCAGATGCACACAACTCTCAACTATACTATCTATTGTTTGTGGACTTTCTGCTCATTATCTTCTCAAAGAATCATGAGGAGCAAATGAACAGAAAGCTACAATTCTCTGCACAGGATCACCATGGGGCCATTCATTTATGTATGTATGCATTTGTAAGTAAGGAAACATTTCTTTACTTAGAAAAAAGGGAAAGTGCTCTAACTACTGGGATAATAGAGGTAATATATTTTTAAAAGAACAAACACTTAGAGCTATCAATTCCACCATCAGCTATTCTCCTTTTAAAAAAATAATAGGTACACAATTGATGATAAATAACAATGTGTATTACACACCTATGACTCTAAATAAATTTAACCCCAAAACTTCCCCGGCATGTAAATGCTGTCCTCACCCACAGGCAGACCTCCTGCATGTTCTATGGTTTTGTAAGTACTCATGAAACCTATGGAACTCGCTTAAGGTACAACAAGAAAAGATGGTGTATCACAAATCAACGCTATGCTGGGAACTAGCAATTCTTCATATCACAGATCTAAAACTCACCAAGCTACAAATGCATACCTTAGTCACTATATGCTCACTTATTAAATTATACATAACCAAAAACTGGCTAGATCGCACCAAGTTATCCTGGAGGGGTTTCTGAGCTATGGCTACAACCTATATATCATCTTAAAAAATAATTATAATTAATCCTAAGAAACATATATACTACCAGAAACTGTGGAATTTACTTTTTGAAAAGATTCTACTTACTTGATTATAATCTAAATCTACATCAGACAAATTTTGACTACTGGACACTGACTATTGCATATTGTCCTTTTACGTGACATTGAATTTGAATTAACAAATGAACAGTATGCTTCGTTATTCTTGTCATGCTTTGATTCTGGAATTACATATAATGAATGGCTTATTTGTTTATCCTTCAATCTCTCAGATTTAACTTAGCAGCATTAGTGTATATAATGTACATAGCTGGTAATTAGTCTGTATTAAAGAAAACTTGGTTTGTATAATATTTGAAAACCTGCTGCACTCAGCAATATGTCTAACATTATGTAAACATGTGTCTACTGTGAATGTTTGATGCACAAATTAATAAAAAGTTATTTTATAGAAAAAGAAAAAGGGAAAGTGCCTCAGGCTGAATATAGTCACTGGCCTGTGCTACACATGCACAAATGGTAGGCACTGCAAATATACAGGCAAAACGGTCACAGTGTCTGGCACTAACAACATCAAAAAA
This sequence comes from Protopterus annectens, assembly GCF_019279795.1. NCBI lineage: Eukaryota > Metazoa > Chordata > Ceratodontiformes > Protopteridae > Protopterus > Protopterus annectens. Next base: position 454,705,115 of record NC_056746.1, read on the forward strand.
GTGTTAAATTAACAATTGTTATGTTCAGCAAATAAGCTAGTTAAAATAAGTTAGCACTGTTAACATATAAATAAAATTAAAATTAAATTATTTTGCTCTCTGGCCATGAGTCCTCATGGAACTCTGGGCCCTGGGGAAGCCACCCAAACCACCCTTATTATAATCTTCCACTGAGTATCAAAGTAGATTATAAATAAAATGAAAAAACACATAGCCAAAGTGTTTGAACAGTTCATCAAGATATGCAATAACAAATTATAATACAGAAGGTCATCTCTTTTAGAACATAAGCCCTTTAAATTATCGATCTGTTCTCCATTTGCCTCTCCATATTCCATGTTTCATGCAAAGTTACACTTGGGAGGTACACCCTAACATTTAACTAACTTGCATAGGAAACAGAAATCAAGAATAACCTTTTAGTTCAAATCTCTTATGCCTATAAATGTGCAACACTCTACATACACTTAACAATTCTGGAAAACAAAATTCAACTCAACAATGTCATGCCTGGTCATATGGTACAGAATAATAAACTCCTGAGTACTCCTCAAATAACCTATTTTTCATTAGTGGCACAGGTATTACAGAAGCTGAGTAGAGAGGACGGAATTGAGTGATTAGGGTCAGGTTTGGAAGAAGGGTGGTAGCTTGGCTAACTGCACTGGTGTCACCTACAGGAGGGTACATGTATCATCTGCAAAAACAAGCCTGGTGACATCCATGCTGCACAGTGGTATGCTGTCTTGGTAGTTTGGTGCTTGTGCATGTGCTTTCAATGAGTGGCAACTTATGGCTACCAACACTGAAGTAGTTAGGTGAGGGGGAAGTATATGGAAGATAGCTCCCACTCTTGGCTCACTCGACTCTTGCCCCAGTAGGAAAAAATGGGCCATACAGCTTTCGACAAACACATCATTACAGTGGCTAGAGGATGGTGCAAAGCTAGACAGTTGTACACAGGTGGGGTTAGACATATATTACCAATACTGCATTCAGGTTCATATCAGTATAGTAGAAATCATGAAAAAGCATAAGCACACTTCAAAAATAGTACATACTATCCAGAATTAACTTCATAAACTAAAATAAACATGAAACAATAAAATTAAAAACATTCTAAATACCTTTGCTAGTCCATTTCAAAAGAATGCCTCATTAAAAATTCACGAGACAGTCACTGTTACACTAATATGTTTAGAGACGTATTGTACTATACCAACAAAGTGCAAGCACTGTTTCACTGTTCCTATTTCTACCAATGATACACTAAAAAGACTGGGAAACAGATGGGGAGGATTTTTGTTCATAAATGAAATAAAATATTTTCAGTCAGAATGAAGAAAGAAATAAAAGCAGGCCGATCCAAAGAGAGGGAGGAGAAAGAGAGAGAGAGAGTAAAACTTGTTTTAGTGTTCAAAACAAGAGTAATACAATATGACTCTTAGTAGCAAATCTGTGACTAAAGCCAGTATGGAAGGGTTAAAAAAATGAGAGCAAATGTCATTGTCATTAATGAAAGTAAGAATTTAAGCCATGCACTCAAGGTCTGAACACTACATTCTTGTAGCCAGTAATAAGAGAAAGACCTGAAGAAACACTCATGGTACATTCAGACAGGATTCAGCAATTCAAAAATTAAAATAATGAGTTAATAGAAAGACTGGCAACATCAGAAGCGAGTCTGGAAGTGGAAGAAAGGCAGTAATGGACCACAGCTACTGGTCAAGAAAGAAGACTCATTGTTCAGCAAGATCCATATTTATGGGAACATGATAAAATGAAGTATTTAGGAGTATGGATTAAAATGATACCAGTGTGGCAGCAAAGGATATGTGGGAAAAGACTAAAGAATAATACAAATCTGAGAAAATGGAAGTTCTGTTATATGGATATCAACAGTAAGATACAAACAGTTGAAATGTTTTTAGTCCCTTTAATCTTATATACAGGTCAGGCATATTTTTATCAACCAGAGAAGTTCTGGATAGCAATTAATAAACAGCTGAAGGATTTTATCTGGGAGGGGAATATGGCAAAAGTCAAGCTGGATAAGCTTATTCTTCCAGTAGAACAGGGCGGATTGGGATTACCCGAGTAGAAGGGGTATTTCAGAGCAATACAGTTAAGGCTCCTATAAAGAGCACAAGCACAAAAAACACAAGTTATGTCTTACCATAATATTCCATCTGTGTTATTGATCTTCACTAATCCTTGACTGTAGGCTTGGTTCCGAGCCTTGGAACTGAGTTGGCCATTATTCCAGCTCACACCTTCCAAAACTCTTGAGCTAAACTCTTCCTATAATGCTCCCCCCAAATCTCCTCAAATTGAATTTGCAAATGGACAAGAATAACAGATCAAAGGCCTTATCTGAGACTTTATACTGACAGCCAGTCTTTGGAGAGATTCGATCCATCAAGAGTACTTAGGCGAGGGGGAAGGAATGTCAAGGATTAGTGAAGATTGACAACACAGATGGAACATTATGGTAAGACATAACTTCTTTATCTGATGTTGCCAATCTTCACATAATACTTGACTGTGGGACACAGTCCCAAGCTACCTGAATCTTGGTAGGACTCATGGAAGAATACTCCTGAGCACCATCGAGTCAAATGATGCACATCCCCTAGAGACCAAGTCCAATTTGTAATGCATAATAAAGTATGAGGAGATGCCCATGTTGCCCTCGCACAAATATAACCTAAAGAAGGTCTGGCATGAAAAACTGCAGATGCTGCTATTGCTCTAGTTGAATGGGCAATAACAGGTCTTGGTGGGTGAAGTCTCTTCCTGTTATAAAGAAAAGTGATACAGTCTCTAAGCCATTTAGCGAGAGTAACTTTAGATACTGGACAGCCTAAATTGGCTGAAGAAAAGGAAAGAAATAGCTGGTCAGATTTCTGATTTCCTTTGTTTTGTGAAAATAAAAATGCAATTGCCTGTGTACATCTAGCAAAGGCAGACAGTACTCCCCTTTATTGGAAAACTACTAAAGAAGACTGGGTGTTGTATAGTCTGATTGATATTTGCCTTGAAAATAACCTTTGGTAGAAAGGAGCAGTTAATCCAGAGGGAGACCCTGTCCTTATGAAAGATACGGTAAGGGGGTTTGCAAGATAATGCCTGCATTTCAGATATTCTCCTGGCAGAACTAATAGCTACCAAAAATAAGGTTTTCCAGGACAAAAATTTTAAGTCACAAGTTTCTGAAGGTTCAAAGGGCTTACAAGCAAGTGACTGCAGTACAAAATTCAAATCCCGTAGTGCAGAGGGTTCCTTGAATGGACGTCTGAGCATTAAGGATCCTTTTAGAAAGCCTTTGCAAAGTTACGTGACATAAGGGATGAGCTGTTTAAACCAACATGGAAGTTAGATATTGCAGCAAAGTGCACATGAATAGTAGAAGCTGAAGCTCCTGCCTCAAAGAGTGAAGCCAAAAATGTTAGAACTTTATCAACAGGCACTGAGTACCGGTCAAGATTGTAGTCTAATGACTATTTAATAAACTTCAGCCACTTGTTATGGTAAAGTTTTCTTGTTGAAGGTTTGTGATGGGCCAGAATGATGCATTGGACCAGGGAGGAGAAAGAAAGATGCTTGGTGATCATGGGAACTTCAGAAGCCATGCAGTGAGGTTGAGATGCTGCAGCTTCAGATGAACCAGTCCCTCCGGTTGGGACAATAGATCTGGAGCTGGGCCAGTATCCAGGGTTTCCGAAGTAGATGAAGCCAAAGGAAGGGAAACCAGACCTGCCAAGGCCAGAATGGGGAGATGAGAATTATCTTGCTCTTCGACCGGTTGGCTTTCTTTAGAAACTGACATATTAAGGGAACCAGTGGGAATGCATACAATAGACCAGGGGGCTAATCATGCAGGACAATGTCTCTGGATGACTCCCCTTGTGGGGGATAAGAGCAAAGATCTATTGAGCACACACAATTGTCTTTTTCCAAGAAAGGAGGTATAGACTGAACTGAGATCATCTGGAATTTGGTTTGCTGAACAAATTTGTTCAACTGACTGAAATCCAAAATTGGTCTCCAGTCCCCTGTTTTCTTTGGCACTAAAAAGAATCTCAAGTAAACCCTGGATCCTCTCTGGTCTGATAGGACTGCTTGGATGACTCTTTTGTTGAGGAGTTTTTGAATTTCTAAGACTGTTGCATCCCAGTGACTGGGTGGAACATCCGGGATTGTTTTCAGCTTTTTTGGTTCTTCTAAAAATGGGATGTTGTAACCTCTGGTTATAATCCACTGTACCCATTTGTTGTTTTTTGTCTTTAGCCAGGCAGTTTGGTGCAGGGGTAATCATCCCCCAACTACCTCCAAAAGAAGGCAAGTGGGCCTCTTTTTAGGAGTGCTGATAGGAGCTACCAGGGAAAGAATACCTGGAACCCTGATTCTGCAGGCCATTTCTGCCTTTTAAGTGGCATCTTCCATTACTACTTCCCCTTCTACCCTGGGGAAGGCATTACCACGTGAGTCCTGGAATGGTCCTGGGGGACTTTTGAACCATAGTCTCCCACTTCTCTGGTTCCTGGAATAAGGCCGCTGAGGAGTGGAAAAGCATACGCCCATGGCAGAAAGGGTCTTTCCATCTTTCTGACATCTGGCTAGAGTCTCTTTAACGTTGGAACCAAATAGGGAAGTTCCATCAAATGAAGCATTGATGAAAGAAGACTTAAATGGCTCTGTGAAATCACATAAGCATATCCAGGCATGTCTTCTGATGGCTATGCCTGAATCCGCTGCTCTTGTCGTCCCTTTGGTAGCATAAGCAATTAACCTCATGGACAAGTTGTAGATGGATTCTAGGGTGGCGAGCACAGAAGTCACTTTGTCCCGAACTCCTTCAGCTACCGCTCCTCCAAGAGTATGTCACAGCTCTTTAATCAGATCTCTTTGAAGCCTGATAAAATGGGCTAAGAAATTCAAGGACCTGAAAGCAAAGTCGATGAATCATATACATGCTTCCCAAATCTATTCATTATCCTAGACTCTTTGTTAGGAGGATGAATAGTAGGACTTAAGTCAGCAAGTTCATTTTTGGTGGCTGCCACTACCACCATGGCATCCACAGGAATTCCTTTGGCCCAGTGCTGTTGAACCTGAGGGGCAGAGAGAATACTGTCAGGTCATCTTAGGACTGGCTCGACAGAGTCAGTTAACTTCAAAGCCCACTGAGTGATCAGCTTTATAAGATCATCAGCAGATGGAGGAATCCAAGAGGTAGACGGCTGGGCATCAAAGCCTCCAGGTATACCGATTCCTACAAGGAAGGCTGTAGGGTAGTCCAGCCACCCCTCTGTTTAAGAATTTCTAGGATGTCCCCGAAGGAAACATCTTCAGGGGGTGACTTAAGCCAACCTTCCCCCCATCGAAATCGGTATCTTCTGTGAAGGACTCTTCAGGGGAGTCCAACTGCTTCATCTTGCACTTTCTCTTCGAAGGTACCTGTTCAGTAGGGTGTTCCAGAGAGGTATCAGAAGATGACAAAACCAATGTGGTTTGATCCTGAGACTTTTGCACCCTCTGTCCCAAGGAAGCAACTGCATGAAGCTCCAGTCGTGGGGATGGACAAGAAATTTGTACCGACAGGGATGGCATAGACTGTTTGTTACCAACGACAAGGCCCTCTACATGGCCTGGAAGGCAGGCCCTCATAGAGGGATAGCAGCCCAGAACTGAAATATACTCATTCAAAACCATGGTCTCAGCCCGCACCGAGGAAGCCGACTCTGAAGCCGAAGCCAGAGTCGAGCTTATATATGTTGATGCACTGAGGGGCATGGATGGCTCTGAAACCATCAAAGTCAAATCCTGCCCCTCATAACCAACAATGAAGCCTTGACCCTGAAGAACCCAGGGTAGCTATCAGTGCTAGAGAAAAAGATTTGACTGGCACTGAAGCAGTCAAAGCTAGGAAAGCCAGTACCAAGGGCTCAGAAACCTCAGGTGGAGTTGAAGGAGGAATAGTCAGTGGTATGGAAGATGGTAAGGTTCCAGAGCTAACATTGCTTGGAAATGAGGAAGAGGGTAACCCCCTCATTGCAAGGAGTTGATCCACCCAGTCTCATAATGTCAGATTTGGATAAACTTTTGGTGGATCGAACTGAGGAAGCTGATGGAGAGTTTGATGGACATGTCTCCAAAAAAGGACTGGGAGCATGGTCCACAAAAGGTTCCACTGAGGGAGAATATTTGGTACATGGTTTGTATAAGAGTGAAGGATCCTTGGGTTCTGGACACTTGGTTGGAACCAAAGTAGTATCTTCAGTTGGCATTGGCATTGAAGATATTGATGCTGAAGAAGTTGGTGCAGAAAGAGGCACCACCAGCACAAGGACTGAACAGTTTGGCCTACCATTTCTGAAGATGCTGTTGGCACTGAGCGAGACTTGGCCATTTTAGTTGGCAGTTCCAAAGAAGGTGTCAGAACTGACTGACTTCTTTTCTTAGGTTTGAACAAGGAGGAAGATGAAGAAGAACTGGCTTCAGTTTTTGAACCAGATAAGGCCTCATCAAAGTCTGACTTAAGCAAGCTTTTCAACACTATTTATTTTTTTTTTACGTTCGATCAAAGTCCTGTGGCCAAAGTTGTGATAGACAGCACGGTCTTCTTGTAGAGGGACCACACCAAGACAATATACACAAAGAGTATGTCCATCCAAGTTTGGCATCTTGCGGTCACATTTTTGACACCTCTTGAAAGCAGAAGTGCCTTTGGATGGTTTATTAGCCATTACAAAAAGACAAGGGCCATAATACACTCACAGAAACAGTCATACTAGCAAGTGAGGAAAGAAACGGCTTTTTTTTTTTTTTTTTTTTTTTTTTTTAACTAAGCAAGGAGAAATACCAGCTATGGTATTCAAGAATACTCAAAGGTAAAGGGGAGAAAGATACCAATAATGGTACTTGAGAAAAAACAACCTAACTGCAGAAAGGGAAAATACATGCACACACAAGCTAAAGTATCAAATGGAAGAGCTGGTAGTACAGATATAAGACATAACAGTCAGAAGAAAAAATCAGAAGAGTGAAACTTTCAGTTTACTTGAAAAATAGCTTCACTTGAGAGCTCAGAGAGAATGCGCCTAGCACTATGAAGTGGCAAATGAGATCTAAGGTGATTTGTGGGGGGGGGGGGCATTATGGGTACAGCTTAGCTCAAGTGTTTTGGAAGACGTGAGCTGGAATAACGGCAGAGTCAGTTCCTAAGCTCGGAACTGAACCCACAGTCAAGGATTATGTAAAGATTGAAAAATTCAGATCTATAATTCAAAGTGGAAAGAGATGCTGATGAAACAGGGGGAAAGCTCAAGTAACTGGGAGAGACTGGGATTTTGGGTGCAGACCTTTAAGGAGAACAACAATAATCATACAGAATATTATATTCATAATGTAGCAGAAAGTCTTCTAAGAACTAAGGCAACATGGGAATGGAGAAAGGAGATTCTGCCAATAAGGATGACAGCAACTAGGGATACAGACAACAGGAAAGAGGGATGCAAGAAGATATTGGAGCAAACTGGCAAAGGAACAAAGTTAATGGGAGCAAATATCTAGAGAGAGAAAGGTAAAAAGAATGGGAAGATGCCAATAACTTATTTGTACTGCAGGCTTGAGATTGCCTTCCATATCAAGGATTGATATCAGAATATAGGCAAACAGAAAGAAATAGGGGATCCTAAATGAAAGGCCAACACTGATAGAATTTTTAGTAGAATGAAATAATTAGCAGAGCATATAAAATACTGCATAATAACTATACAAATCAATCACAGGAGGTTAGGAAGGATTGGGAAGAGAAATTAGATAAGCAATTCACAATGAAACAATGGGGGGATACATGCATGTCTCCCAAATATGCAACAAAATCTAGAAGATTTAGGATCTATGCCTGGAAGTGTTCACGTAGGTATTTTTATACCCCAAGCAGACTTCAAAGAATTTTTCCTCAGATAGAAAGCAAATATTGGAGGTATGATGAGGAAGAAAGAGGTAACTGGGAACATATTTTCTAGGAATGCAATAAGTTGGCAGACGTTAAAAATTCCTTTCAGACTGCTCTGTCAGAGATGCTGGATGAGTAAATTGGTGTAACTAGGGGAAATTATGTTTTTGAGCTATGCCATAAAAATGCTACCTCACATGTTTCCATACAGCCAGACACACAAAGTCTGTACTAGGTAGCTTTCTGTATTGTTTTTGGGGTGAACTAATTACTACTCTGTAAGTGTGGAGGCATGCAATTGTTTTATGATTTCCAGCACCTGCCATCCAGCAATGGAGGTTTGCATGGGAACTAGAAATCAGATGACTGGAAGTGAGGTCATTCTGCAAGCTATCTCAGAAATAACATTTTAGATATTATTTTGAGAAGTCTCTTAAAGAGACAGAGCATAATCTATTCTGTCTTGGGCCTGACAACCACAAGAAGGATCATTCACCACATCATCTGCCTTGGTAAATTATTAGAGAATGGTATAATTCTCTTAAATTCAGTCAGGAATATAGTGAAGCTTAAATTAGATATTGTTTTTCTTTATTGGCTTGAGCCTGTCCTTCAATGTTATTTTAAATATTTCCTGTGTTTTCAACTCTGATGTCATTGTGAATATATACTTAGTATTTTCTTGTTCTTTTATTATTTATTATTAAATATATTTAAATCCTTCATTGTGGCTGATCTTTGTAGAGATATTTAAGTGTTGTGCGTATTTGCATATTTATTTGGTGACACTGTGTGGGCCACTCCTAATAGCCTTGCTCTTGTTCATACTACCAATTGTATTAAATTGTATTAATAGTAATTTCACCCAGTATATTGGGTACCCTTGTAAGGGTCTTAAAGTAGCTGGCGACGGGTTCTGGTGGCAGTAACTACCTTATAGTCCGTGCAAGAGAGGCATAGCTAGTAAGCCTGTGCCAGCCTTTCCTAGGTGTCTGAGTGCTACAAATCAAATCTCTAACAGTGTTTGTATCAGCTACTTGGGCAGGGACATGAAGCACTGGTTGAACAGATAGTGTGTTGGAGGACTTCACTAGGAACACTGGCTAAGGACTCAACTCTATAGCTGTGCCAGTGGGGAGTCTTATTGGGGATCTGGAGAAAAGAGAGGAACCAACTCCTGGACTAACTGTGTTCCTTGTGTGGTCTTAAGGGAAATTGTGCTTGATGCAAAGAGCTGCATCTGGAGATACTGTGGGTGTACCTGTTATCCTCCCAGTGAATGTCCCCCACAGGTGCCAGTGGTGAGGATTGTGGCTCCTTGATTATTGGTCCAGACATAGGGCATCTCATATTGGTTGGCAGTGGTGGGATCTCCACATCACATACTGGTTGGCAGTGGTGGGATCAACACATCAGATATTGGGATTCAGTGGTGTGGATATTGAACTCCTGTAGCCTGTAAAACGTGGTCACTAAATAAGCTGTTTGTATTCTCAAGCAGCCACATGGTTGACATTCAGAGTTTCATATCACAATAGTATTATTTATTTTTTGTTAGCTTAGTTAGTCAGGGAGAGCGGACAAGGATATCAGTAGAGGATTATGGCAAGCTGACAAGGAGCCAGTTGGCTGAGATGTGCCAAGCCACAGGAATGGTGGATACCAACCTGACTAAAGAGGAAATGACTGCAGCCTTAGTCACACAGCTGCATCATAGACAAACAACCAGGAATATAACCAGACTGGTCTTGGGGATGTATAACTCTCAGAAAATGGACAGTTCAACCTTTCCTCAGAGGACTTAAAAATCCATCTGGAGTTAAAGAGAGTTGAACTGGAGGCCAAATGTTTGGACCTAGCATCAGCAGAGAGACTGTGGTGTTTAGAGGCTGAGGAAAAGGAGAAACAGATGGAATTAGAATCAGCAGAGAGACTGAGACATCTGGAAGCTGAAGAAAATAAGAGGCAGAGGCAACATGAAAATGAAATGCTGACTCTTTATCAGGGCAATGGAGGTAACAGGGAAGGGAGTAACCATACTACAGAAGCAATAAATGTCAGCAAATGTCTTCCTCAGTACCAAGAAGGTGATAATTTTGATAGCTTTATTCATATGTTTGAAAGTGTATGCAAACAGTATAATGTTGATCTAGGGCTCTGGGTATAGCTCCTCGCTCCTTACTCCATGGTAAAGCTGTAATTGCTGTTTCTAAATTGTCTGATACTGATTGATTAAATTATAATACAGTTAAAAAATTGTTTATTGGAATGCTTTCAGTCAACACCTTAAGCTTATTGAAAAAAGTTTCATGAACATAGATACAAGGCAGATGAAAGTGTGTGTGATTATATTGCTGAGTTAAGCACTTATTTTCATAGGTGGGTGAGTGGGTGCTAGGTCACCACTTTTGAAAGGCTGGCAGACCTTTTGGTGAGGGAACAATCCTTAGCACTTTGCCTGAGGACATGAATATCTGGTTGGCAGATGGGGAATGCAACACCACAGATGATTTGGGGGAAAAAAGGAGACCTATACCTAGCAAGCAGGGCATCATTGCAAAGGAAAGGGATACCCAGTGCTGCACATGGGTATAAGGGAACCCATGGTGGGAAGCCTAAACCACTCCAACAGAGTCTGCTAGTAACAGGGAAAGCCACTAATTCAGACACACGGCCAGGATCAAGGGAAAAATGTTCTAAATTTAACAAGTAGGGCCATGCAGCATATAGATGTCCATAGAGGCAAGGTGGGGAACAAAAGGTAGGGAGGCCAGCAAGTGTGAATAACAGAATGTCAGTGGTAAGTTATTTGGAGACAACAAGGATACCAAACTTCCACAAATTATAGCCTGTCTTAGTAGATGAGAAACAGGCCAGTGCTAAGAGAGAGACAGCCTCTGACCTAACCACTGTTAAGCCTGCAATGGTGAAAGAGGAGCACTACTTGCTTGGGCAGCCTAGTCCAGTCACAGCTTTATTAGGAATCCCATTCCAAATACCTTTGGCTAGGATTCACCTAGACTGGAAGGGTGGAAAAAGAAGCAAGCAAGTAGTTGTGTATGAGGATATTCCTGGAGATGTCCTGACAGGGAAAGATTTTGCTAATGTCTTTAAGATGTTAATTTTATATCCAGGGTATTTTTCAACTAACTGAAACTTATCTCATTCATAGGCAATGTTAGTTTCATTTGATGTCCTGCCCAATGAAACCCCAAAATTCAGGTAAGCCTTACTAGTTTAAACAAAGGCTTCAAATACACTGTAAGTAATAATGAAGATATGGAAAGCCCTGACATATATATGCGCCAGGATAGACTAAACTTCTGGCAAAGAATGACTGATTTTTTTTTTCTTTTAAATGTTCCCATGTTTATGTTATGGAGCATTTCTATAAATTCTTTTGGAAACAATATTACTTCTGTAACGTTTAAAAAAAACTGTCCACTGCAAAGAATCAAACATTTCTCCCCACTGAGGTTAAAAAGCAAAAAGGGGTCTGCTGTCTAACTGAATCATGCATGTGTATAACTATCTTCAGAATATTATCAAATATCTTTCATCTGCACAAAATATGTAAAGGTACAGCTGTATCAAGTTTGGCAAAATTAATACTAAATGTGTGGCAAGATTTGCCATAAACATCACATTACTGATAATGGTATGTAGGGGGACTGCAAACATGAGTCTTTATCCTTCTAGAAGATAACACTGAAAATAGGCTCTTCCCTTGCTGCAGACATCTTTTTATCTTCAAGAATTTCCTTTCATAATGACTTTTTTTTTATTTTGCTACTAACTTTTTTCTCTTCCAGTCTGTGCAACTTAATCATAAGTCCATCTTTCATTGGTGACATTTTGTCTTTTTGTTGGGTAACTGTAACTTTTATTTCTTCCCTTGTTAAGGGGACCAGTAGGAAGTGAGCTAGCAAATCTCTCAGTTTAAGGAGAAGCCTCAGACTCAAACACTCTTACAGAATGCCATTTTAGGATTATTTTCTGGTGCATGTAACGTTAAGTACTTTTTCTTAAAACTTAACAGCATTTGGTCTGGATACCTAACCAAGACATTTGTTATCTCATCTTTAATCTGGGCAACTCTTCTCTATGCTTTCTGTTTCTTTAAACTAAGGGCCAACCTCTTCACTGGTTTTGGTGTATTAACAAAATTTAACTGTCTACAGCTGACTTTTTGAATCTAGTTTTATTATTCATCCATGCATTTATTTTCTCTCTCATCTTTTCCATCAATGTTTTCTTCTTGAGAGTTTTGGTCACCCATTTTCTGCTAAGCCATTACCACCTTATCCTTCGGTTGTTTAAAAGCTTTTTCTGTCTGTCTAGTAACCCAGAAACTGTCTTGTATCTCCTTTTTTATTAAATCCTTAAATAGCTTCCTCTTGGTCACCAGTGTGATGACCCTCTGCTGGGCCAATAATTAAGAAGCCTCAATCCTCACTACTGGCACCAGTGGGGGACGTTCACTGGGAGGATAACAGATACACCCACACTGTCTCCAGATGCAGCTTTCTGCAACAGACACAATTTCCCTTAAGAGCACACAGAGAACACAGTCAGTCTGGGGACTGGCTCCTCTCTCTTTCTCCAGATCCCCAATAAGACTTCCCACTGGCACAGCTATAGAGTTGAGTCCTTAGCTGGGGTTCCAAGCCAAGTCCTCCAACACTCTCTCTGTCCAACCAGTGTTTTGAGTCCCTGCTCAAGTAGCTGACACACATACTCTTTAAGATTTGATTAGCATGACACACACACACACACACACACACACACACACACACACACACACACACACACACACACACACACACACACACACACACACACACACACACACACACACACACACCTGGGAAAAGCTGGCACAGGTTTACTAGCAATGCCTCTCTTGCCCATATTATAAGGTAGTTATCACTGCCACCAGAGCCCCTCACCAGCTATTTTAAGGCTCTTACACGGGTACCCAATATACTGGGCGACATTACTAGTAATACAAATGGTACTTTGACCAAGAGCAAGGCTGTTAGGAGTGGCCCACACGGTGTCACCAACTAAATATGGAAATATTCGCAAAATGTAAATATCTCTACAAAGATCAACCACAATGAAAGGTTTAAATATATTTAGTAATAAACAATAAAAGAACAAGAAAATACTAAGTATATATTCACAGTGACAACAGAGTTTAAAACACAGGAAATATTTAAAATAACATTGAAGGACAGGCGCAAGCAAATAAAGAAAAACAATATCTAAACTAAGCTTCACTATACTCCTGACTGAATCTAAGATAAGTATACTATTCCCTAACAACTTACTAAATAGCCACAAAAAAGGATGGCAGTGAAATTAGGACTGAGAACAAACCCTTTGGGCTACCAAGCCCCGAGAAGTCACTGAACCGAGGGTGCCATCCTACCTCCACTTCTCAACATTTCCTGGTTTCCAGGAACACCTGACATTAAGGCAATGATTGATTGGCAGGCTGGTGTAAGCAGTTCCACAAACTGCAATAACTGCCCGATTATCTTATGGAGTTCGCCTCCTCTAAATTCTTCCTCAGACTCGACACCTGGTTGCTCTTCCATCTCTCTGATGACCAATAACCACAAAAAAGGATAACAGTGAAATTAGGACTGAGATCCAAACCGCAATTCACTCAGAGCCACCAAATGAGTGACCAAGTCGCTGGAAGAAATTGATTCAGTCTATATTGCACACAAAATTAATGCTGCTTGTATTACTTGACATTTTCATTAGAAAAACTTCATCAGATACAGAATAAAATGCCCACACATAATTTAAATAGTAAAACACAATCGAGAACAAAATGCTATTGGACCAACCAAAAATTAATCAATCTACTCTAACCAATAAGGTTGTTAGTAGAGAATGGGATAAATTTAGAGAAATTACAGATTTAGAATCAACATTTACCGGTCATTTACAGTTCACATATAGAAGGGACATGAATTTAAAAAATTTCTTTGATTATGGCAGAGGATTTGGGGATGTATGCCATCGCACCAGGATCGGTACATTTAAATGTGGTGCATGTTCCCAGTGCACATACATTAATAATGTCTCTTCTTTAGAGATCCCTAGTAGAAATAGACATATCAGGAGTAAGGTTTATGCTAATTGTAACACCAGTGGTCTTGTCTATCTGGCCTTGTGTTGTTGTTGCGTCTTTCGGCTTTTCCCAGTAAGGGGTCGCCACAGTGGAACTCCGGTCCGCTAATGATTGGCAGTAGATTTTTACGTGCCAAGTTGCCAGCGCTGACGCACAACCTTCAACGAAGGTACGCCCATTCATGCATGTCTCCACACAGAAGACACTCTAGCTGAGAATCGAACAACACAACGTCTAAGTGTGAGGTGACACTGCTACCGCAGCACCACCACCGCAGTAAACTCTATCTAGCCTTGTGTAAGGAATGTAATTCCTTTTATATAGGCAAAACAGAAAGAAAACTTAGGACATGTATTTATGAACACATATATGAGATTGGCAGGGCTAATACAAAGAATGCATTACATCGTCATAAATTAATATGCCCCCAAACATGTTATTCATTTTTTGTCCTGGAAGTTGTCCCAAAGGAAATTAGAGGGGGTATGTGGGAAGCTAAATTAGAATACCGAGAACTTTACTGGCAAATAATATTGGAAGCTACTCGGCAACCAGGTCTAAATGACATGCTGTCCATTTTACGAGTTTTAAAACTAAGAGCTGCCAAATTATGAATGTATTTATTCTATTATTTCACTAGAGGGCAGCAAATCACCTATGGAATGGTTCACTTTTATACAATACAACTATTCAAATTACATTATTATGTTGTTTGTGTTTATGTAACCAAAACACACACACACACACACACACATATATATATATATATATATATATATATATATATATATATATATATATATATATACATATATATATATATATATATATATATATTGAATTGCTTATAATATGTTTGTTCCAAAATAATACTAATTTGCACTGCTTTTAATATTTGATTTTAATATGTGTTTTTATATTAATTTGTGAACCTTATTGGTTAGAGTAGATTGATTAATTTTTGGTTGGTCCAATAGCATTTTGTTCTCGATTGTGTTTTACTATTTAAATGATGTGTGGGCATTTTATTCTGTATCTGATGAAGTTTCTCTAATGAAAACGCCAAGTAATACAAACAGCATTAATTTTGTGTGCAATATAGACTGAATAAATTTCTTCCAGCGACTTGGTTTCTCATTTGGTGGCTCTGAGTGAATTGAGGTTTGGTTTTCAACTTGCTAAATAGACCAAGGCAGATGATGTGGTGAATGGTCCTTCTTGTGTGTGTCAGGCCAAATACAGAATGCTCTATCTAAGAGACTTCTTAAAATAATATCTAAAATGTTATTTCTGAGATAGCTTGCAGAATGACCTCACTTCTGGTCATCTGACTTCTAGTTCCCATGCAAACCCCATTGCTGGAAGCTGACAGGACTTAGCACCTATCTGTAAAAATACATACACAAGGGCTTTTGCTTAGATCTTTGGCAGGTGATGGAAGTACCTCCACACTTCCACAGTAGTAATTAGTTCATCCCAAAGGCAATACAGAAAGCTTCCTAGTACAGACTTTGTGTATCTGGCTGCATGGAAACCTGTGAGATAGCATCTTTATGGTGTAGCCTATAAAGTGATTTAATTTCAGATTTTTTTTTAAAATTTGATGGACTGAGGTTAACCTCCTGTCTCCCAGTTTCCTCTGTTAAAACATATACATTTAAACAGTTACAACAGTGCATGTACACTTTCGTTCTTTGCAGTAGTGCGCATTGTGGATACATTTGAAACACAAGCACTTTACAAATACCTTTTCAACACAAACGTCTGCACAAATCAGTTTGATATGCACATGACATACAGTTCAAATACATTTGTAACACAAGCATCTTCTATAAATCAGTTTAATATTCACAAATGACACATCATTAGTTACAAAATTTCAGCTAGCTGTGCTGGCCAGTACCTCCTTTCGTAAAACACTCCCCTTCAAAGACTCAAGCTAGTTTTTTAAGTCCCCCTTGAAAAACGTTGCTTGAGAGGGGTGAGCCTATCTGGGAGTACATTACCCAATACCCTGTCTTGATATCCTAGCTGCCTTGGCATTGCTGTCACCAGTGCAATGCTGCACTGTCATATTATATGCCTGCAGCCCTAGGCTCCACCATAGTAACTTGGGATTTTGTTGGCTGGTGTGCTGTAGCCATAGATCCCCCTCAGACTCCCCCTGCTTCCTACTGCAAATATTCAGCACAAGGGCCTCTCTATCATGGAAAGGTTTCATTATGTTAACATAGTACTGTTTGTACCCCTGCCTCCTGTCTAGCAGTTCTACCATGTAGTTGACATCATTTACCTTCCCTTCCACTTTGAAGGGTCCCTCCCAAGCAGCCTGTAGCTTATTGTGCCTGACAGGAATGAGAATCATAATCTGCTGCCCCACAGCATGAACTCTCTGGTTTGAGCATTCCTGTCATACCAGAACTTTTTTCTGCTGTTTGGCTTCTGTCAGGTTTACCTGGGTCAAGCACATGCATTCCCTGGGCCTTGTCCTAAGGGTTTTGGACATATGCCACAACAGACTCCTTCTGGGATTCATACTCACCCTCCCACTCATCACAAATCAAATCTGAAGGTCCCCTCACCCGATACTCATACAACTCAAAGGGAGACAAAACTGTTAATTCCTGGGGTACCTCTCTGTATGCAAACAACAGATGGGGCAAATATTTGTCCCACTCATTCTTAAAGTAGCCTGCAAATGCCCATGGCATGTTCTTTAGTGTAGAGTTTAACCTCTCCATTGACCATTAGTCTGGGGATGGTAGGGAGTGGTCTTTAGGTGCTTCACCCAGTAGTGCTTCCACAGACAAGGAAGCAGGTTTGACACGAAATTGGCAACTCTGTCAGTCAGTATTTCTCTTGGGAAACCTACACAGCTGAAAATCTCTAGCAAAGCATTTGCCACCTTCTCTGCCTCAATGGAGGACAGAGCCACCACCTCAGGGTATCTGATAGCATAATCTACTACCACTAGGATATACTTTTTCTCTGTGGAATTTGGGGTAGTCAGTGGCCCCACAATATCCACAGCTACCCTCTGAAATGGCTCATCAATCACAGGTAAAGGCAACAAAGGAACTTTGACCATGTCTCCCACCTTGCCTAATTTGTGGCAGTGATCACAGGTCCTGCAGTACCCTGTTACATCCCTTGCAATCCCAGGTCAGTAAAAGTTTGGCATAATATGTCTCTTGGTGCACTCTATGCCCATCTGACCTGCAACGGGAATGTCATGGGCTATGGCTAGAAGTGCCAGATGGTATGCTCTGGGCACTACCAACTTCTGTATTCTTTCACCCTCTCTATCTCCATCAGGGGTCCATTCTCTATACAGTAACGCTTTGTACTAGTACACAGAATCCCCTTTTCCTTGAGAATCAAGCATCTCCCTAACTACCTCCCTCAAGCCTTGTAATGTAGGGTCTTACAGCTGAGCCTCAAGGCCTGTCTCAACTCTATCTTTGTAACTCTTCCCAGATCAACTTCCACAGGAAGTCAGGTGTCCTCTGACAGTGGTGCCTTAAGGTCAGCCTGGGTACTACTACTCACCTCTGCCCTTTCAGTCACTCTGTCCAAGGGAACATCAGTACCTACCAGCAGCTGTGGCTCACCTTCAGACTCACTGCTACAATGTAGCTCCGCCCTGAAGTAGCCATCTCACCAGTCCTGGATTCACGTGTGTGGTCTATCTGGGTCCCCTCCAAGGCTACCAGACCCTCATGCTTGTCTCCAAGCCTGACTGCATGCACACAAGGTTATAATAATAAGTTATGATCCACCGAGAGAATTAAGGCAGAAACTGTTTTCATTATGAGGCTTCTATAAAAATAAAAAAAAAATTGGGCTATCTGCTAAGCCATTACCACATTATCCAATAACATCATTAGACAGTTATAGCAGAAAAACTTAATTTAGTACACTAACAACACTACTGCCACTGCTAACATATAAGACAGAATAACATATCTGTACATCCAGAGACTAAGAGGGAGTACTCCTCGACACTATGCAGATTGTCACACGACAGATGTTATATACCTGGCTCAGTGTAAAGACTTTTATTCATTTCATGTTGGCAAGACCAATTGTAAATTGAAGAGCATGATATTACAGCATTTGTCAGCTATATGTACAGGTAGTGACCATAATGCCTTGTATCAACATGTTAGCAAAAACAGTGGACATACTTTTGATTTTATGGTGTTCCAGGTTGTAAAAATGTCTAAAAGGGGGAGATCTGTGCAGTCTAACTGAATACTATGAGACAAAATGGATTATTGAGCTGGCTGCACATAGACCCCCAGATATGAATGGTGTAATTCCCATTGATGGTGAGGAGGACTCAGCACTGAATTTGATTGGTTAATGAATATTTTAACTGTGATGTTTTATTCTGTTGTAAGCTGTCTGAAGAAGGGTTTGTAACCTGAAAGTGCTTACATTGTGTTTTATTAAACTATGTATTTTTACAGTGTGGTGGTTCAGATAATTTCTTCATTTTGCTTCCTTCCAAACATAAATTAAGAATTGCTAAACTCAATGTAGATTCACTGACAAGATGGAGCTTGGAAGTGGATAACATGATGATAAGCAGGATGCTGGACATCTTATGTATCCTGAAGGCAAGATGGAAGGGCAGTGCAGCAAAGCCACTTGGCTTGGGATCCAGAGTATATTACTCAGGAGGAGGACAGACTAGAAATGGTGGCAGAATTATGGTGAGGGAGAGACTTCGGAAGGCAGTGAGGGATGTCTTCAGAATTAGTGACAGACTCATAGCAATTCAACTGCAGTGTAATGATTGGGCAGTATTCATAATCTCAGCTTATGCACCACAGCAGGTTTGTGACAGTGCAGAAAAGAATGGATTCACACATCAATTGCAGGAACTACTAAATAAAGCAGGACAGCAAGGACTGTTATTGATAATGAGTGACCTCAATGCACATATTGGGACAGACAGAACAGGATATGAGAACTGCTTGGGTCTACAAGAGTGGGACAATAGGAATAAAGGTGAGGTCATTCTAGACTTCTGCCTGGCAACTGTCTTCATGTTAGTCAATGCATGGTTCAGAAGAGACGGTCACAAGATCACATACAACAGTGGCCAACATGCAGCTCAGGCAGACTTCCTCCTAGTAAGGAAAGGGCACTGGGGTAGAATAAGTGATTGCAGTCATCCAAGGTGAAACAGATGGCACACAGCATAAACCACTAATTGCCACTATCAGCTGCAAGAAGTGGTCAGAGAAGGCTCTAAGGTCAACAGAGACCAGGCCGAAGACCTGGAAGTTGACTGGAGATAAAGCACACCAGTTCAAGGAGTTACTTAGGGCTCTAACATCCCAACAATAAGAGGAAATAGTGGAGTTGAAGAAGAATGGCAGCAACTGAAAACAGAACAGATATGCGACTGAGCCAGGTATAGAAATAAGGCACATATGGAAAGCTAATGGTGCAATGCAGAAATTTAGGAAATCATCAAATGAAAGAGAAGTATGGGGAAAAGTGGGAAATATTAAAGACAGACCAGTCTAGGATGGAATACTGGTTGGCCACTAAACAGGCTAGGAAAGGAGTTGCAATAGCAAAGAACAAGGCATCAGAGGCACTCTATGAGATTCTGGAGAGTGACTCAGTAAATGGCACAATGAAAATATATTAGGTTGCAAGACAAAGATGACAAGATAAAGAAGACAGTTGGGCAACCTTCCTAAGGGATGCCAGCAACAACCTGCTCACCAGTCCACAGGACATCAAAAGAAGATCAAAAGGAGATGGAAGGAGTACTTCCAGCAGCTTCCGAACAAAGAAAACCCAACAGAAACTGCACTGCCCTAGACACAGCCTACAATAAGAGAAGAGGAGGAGCCCACCACAAAAGAAATAAGAACAGGTCTAAGGAAAATGAAGTCAGTGAAAGCAGCAGGCTCGGATGAGGTCACAACAGATATGATAAAGATGTTGGGAGAGATAAGGGAGAAATGGCTTCTAAGGCTACTCATGGCAGTGTGGAGAGAAAGATATCTTAGATGACTGGAGAATAAGCATACTAGTGCCAGTGTTCAAGAATAAAGGGGAAGCTCAAAACTGTGGGCAGTACAAGGATATCAAACTACCGTCTCACTGCATGAAAGTTCTGGAGTGGGTGACTGACAAATGAACAAGCAGAATAGTAGAAAGTAAGATAGGAGATGAGCAGTTCAGATACAGATCATTATGCAGAACAAATGACCCAACATCTGCAGTGAGACAGATAGTTGAAAAGAGGCTAGAGATGAGAAAGAGTCCAACTGGGCATTCCTAGGCTTGGAGAAAGCATAACAAAGTCCCAAGAAAACTGATTTGAGCAGTCCTGCAGTGGTTCAAACTCCCAAAAACATTGGTAGAATTAGTACAGGCTATGAATAAGGACCCAGTGACTATATGAATAGTATCTGGTCTCACAGAGGGGTTCCCAATGGGAGTAGGTGTGCAACAGTGTTCTTCTTTGAGCCCACTGCTGTTCATGGTGATGGACAACAATAGCAAACAGGTCGAAGGGGACAGATCAGCAAAGTTGCTGTATGCAGATGATGTAGCATTACAGGTAGACTGAGCAAGAATTTCAACAAAGGAAAAGGGAATGGAATGGAATGCAAAACTGAAGGCACATGGGATGAAACTGAGTACAGATAAGACAGCTGTAATGCCAGCAAATGATGGAAATCTAAAAGCTGAGAACAGAGATAGAAGGGAAACAGTGGAACAGGTTAACAGCTTCAAGTATCTGAGAAGGGTGGTTGAGAAGAAGGGAAGTCTGAATGAGGAGATCAAAGCTAAAATCAGAGAGGCTGTAGCCAACTGGCACAGTGTGTCAGGTGTACTATATGAAAGAAGAATACTAAAGAAGCTGAAAATGAAGGTGTACAAAACATTGGCACAACCAATACTACTTTATGGCACAAAAACCTGGATAGTAACGGCAGAACAGTTCAGAAAGCTATAGGTAATGGAGATGAAGTGACTGACACAGGTGGTAGGGTTCACACTATGAGATGATGAAAAAATCAGTACTTAAGAGCAGAAGCCGAAGTAGCTCCAATTACAGAAAAGGTCAAACAGAACAGGTTATGGTGGTTTGGGCACATGTGCAGAAAAGCAGAAGACAATATATTGAAGATGATTTGGGCAGACAGGAAGATGGCAAGAGGAAACAAAGGCATCCAGCAAAGAGGTGGATGGATTGTGTGAGAGAAGACCTGCGACAGTCAAGCATGACTGTCGCAGGTAGGAGAGTGGCATTGAATAGGGAGAGATGCCGACAAGTGA
Organism: Protopterus annectens; assembly: GCF_019279795.1. Classification (NCBI taxonomy): domain Eukaryota; kingdom Metazoa; phylum Chordata; order Ceratodontiformes; family Protopteridae; genus Protopterus; species Protopterus annectens. Next base: position 454,726,540 of record NC_056746.1, read on the forward strand.
CATGACACCCTGATCCTATGTAGAATATGGGAAAAACTGGGTTGATGATAATGATGACGTAGTGCACAGAGTTTTATCTGCTCCGTGTGCTACAAGTTACAGAAATAAAAGTGTAGGCACACAAAGTGTTTTACCAGCTTTCAAAACCTTTGAGAATTAGTAAAATAAATTAGCACTTTCAGGCTGACAGAAGGTAGAAACTAAAATTAAGACACTTCATTATGTCACACCTTCTGTTTTTAGGTGTGGCAGAGTGAAGTTCTAACAGCTTTTAAAATCTGATTCTGTATTATACCCTCCATTTGTCTCAATGGTTGGGTTATCCTCCATTGTGCTGGATATGAGCCAGCAAACTTGTCACACAGATGCTTCTCCAGTGTTCATGTTCTTCTATCTTCCATATTGCTCTGCAGTTCAATTCTTGCCTAAGATCTTATTTGCCATTCTTAACACCTGATGTGATTCTCCAGCAAGCCTTATCTTTTAAAAGGAAATATGTGATTTTGATACTTTTATATCATTATTTGCTTCCACTTCCAAGTCTCGTCCTGTCAGTGTAGCTACACTGAGTGTAGCAATTATTAGTTTGTGTTTGGCAGTTTGATTGGTTTTATGTCCAGCTTTCACTCAACAGAGCTATTCCAGGTAATCCAAGTTGGGTAACTGGACACAAGCCAGTCAGTAGCTTATTGACAAAAGGCTGCTGGGCATTATGTTAGACACACTTTGGCCAATAGGGGCACATGCACTCCTCTCACCTTTAGCATGAGTCCCTGGTGTAGGTTGTAGTAGGCCGGATCCTCAACCCACTTAACATTGGTAAATACCCATGCCCATTGTGGCGACATTAGTCAACACAACCGAATCACCTAGAGCCATATTTTAAGTCGCCAAGTGGTTAGCCTTGCCGCAGCATTCAGTCTGTGATCCGTGTTCTCTTATTTTGAGGATACCACAGGTTGGTCTATTTGACTCTTCCACCTAAAGAACACCATCTAGAGTCTGTGCTGCTGTCCACAGCTCCACTCTTAGGTGAGATTCAGATGGAGAAACTCAGCATGTTTTTCGGAGGTGGGAGGAAAACAGAGAACATGTAAACTCCAAACAGGAATTGGTGAGAGGTCAGGATCAATCCTTGTACCTTGTACATGTGATGCAAATACCTTAAGCATTATGTCATCTGGTCTCATTAAAAATTCTGTGCACTACAAATAATTATTATAAAATGTCCATTCAATGCCCTCTATTAAGTATTCTTGACATAGATGCCAAAATTCAGCTCTCAATCTTGAGATGAATATCTTGGAATACACGTTTCAAACTGATAAAATGATTATTTTATTTTACATTTGTTAACTGGGGGTGTCTGACTGAGCCGAAAAGGCCCTTTTTCAGCAGAGGCCCGGGGGGAAAAGCTCCACAAAGAAAAATTACAGACACATTTAGTTATTTAGACATAATCAGTATACACAAATTACAAGAGACATGTTTTTACAGTGGCATGTGGCACAAACAGTTACAGTGGAGAGAACAATCAAAAAAGATATTAATTTTAAAAATAAAGGTAAGTAATAGATTTGTGGTGTACAGCTGAACTTTGGAATGTAGGTAGAATACATATATAGTACACAGGTACAGTACATATTGTAGATTAGCCAGTGTTTGTGAGTAAGATTGAAAAACTATTATAAATTGCTCTAGATTTAGTATGTATATGTTGACTTGATCACAATCCCCTATGTTTTACATGGTCTGAAACAGTTAGTACATATATGGATGTTATATTCAGGCTGGTAAGATGCACTCATACTTACAGTAGTGACAAGTAGAATAAGTGCATGGAGAATGTTTCCTGGTTATGGCATAACTATTACAGAGAAATTCGGTGCTAGATCAATTAATACATCAAAATAATATCTGTCATAAAAATATGCAAATTATTTCCAGTTTGATTATATGGCCTTGACCTTTGCTATCAGAACCACTAGATGGGCTCACAAACGTGACAAAGAATGACCCCAATTAATTATTTCATTACAGTGCACCAGATCAGAGGAGATTATGATTATTACATTACTAAACTCTCTTTCTATTACAGGAGACTAAAGACAAGACCATGCAACACATTCAGCAAGGGTGGGAGAGACTGTTGCAGGTAGATATAAATTTCAGTTGTGTAAGTTGAACTTGCCATAACAGTTGATGTCCATATTGTCACTGCTGCAGTAACCTTAGCTATATGGGTTATATCCTGCCAAGATTTTAACAGCTAGCCCAGCGTTCAAAGCTTCATGGCACCTTCCACGCACCCAAACTGTCAAGCAGCTCAAGTTGAGCTGACTAAAAAAAAGGTTTAGACACAAAGCCTTTCAGAGCATTCCTGTAAGCAGAGGGAGGGAGGCTGAGTCTTGAAAGGGCAATGCTAGGAAAAACAAACAAACAAAACAAACAAAAAATATATGTCCACGGTTTCACTTTCAAACCACGAAATACTGAAATTGTTGAATTTCAGTATCTCGAGATGAAAATATCGTAAGTTAAAAGCACGAACCATGGAATTTATCCCAAGGCAAGTAAACACTTGCCCATCATGGGGAGATATGCCCTTTTCCATACTGGAGTGCACTCTTGGAGTTGGTATATATATAGTTTGGGGTGGTGTGGGGGACGCAGCCTCCCCACATCGGGGAGGTGTGGGGTGCATAGCCCCCCACCTAGGTGGAATTATGATGATATGGTATGTTTGTAATTTTGGGCAAGTGTTTACTTGCCCTGGGATAAATGCCATGGTTCGTGCTTTTAACTTACGATATTTTCGTCTCAAGATACTGAAATTCAACAATTTCAGTATTTTGAGATTTGAAAGTGAATCCATGTCCATATAAGACACACACACACACAGAAAAAAAGAGGGATGGAGGGAGGGAGTCGCTACTCCAGCAGTGATCATTCAAACATCTACTTTAGCTAACTATATTTTGGTAGTGGAAGAAGGGTACTAGAACCACTGGAGAATGGTTCCAGCAAAGCTTGATCTAGACCTAATGAAGAAATTAAGCTTATAATACTTTGTAAAAGTATGTATGTACAGAGGACTAAATAGCAGCTTCTAGAATCAAATCATTTACAAAAGACATAGATGAAGTAAAGGCCCAGTAGAGTAGGCTTTGACCCTGCCTGGAATAGATTTGTTACAGTGAGTATAATAAAGTTAATAGACTTAGACAACCATTTGGAAAGTCTGTTTTGACACAGGTTGTTCCTTCTTCTTACCTTCATAAGAAATGATCAAAGATTTAGTTCTGTATCCTTTCTCCCTCATTTTTAGGTTCAGGAATGAAAATAAGGATATGGACAGTTTAGATTTAAGTAAAGACGGATACCACTTTAGGTATAAAGTAAGGACTATTACGCAAAGAAACCCTGTCCCAGTAAAAAAATGAGATAGGGATGACTCACCATAAGAGCTTGCAACTCTGATACCATTCTTGCAGAAGTCAGAGCAATCAGTAAAACTGTTTTCTTTGAAAAGAACCTCAAGTCAACCAGAGCAGCTGTTTCAAATGGAGCAAGTATTAGATTTTCTAACACAAAATTATGATCCCCAGGAGGAGCCACCAGTTTCATAGGAGGCCTCTTATGCAAAAACTCTTTCAAGTACATTTTGACATGAGACTGTATTGAAAGAGTAGGATCCATTGGCAGACATGCTGAAACAGCCAATAAATGAACTGATATTGTAAAACCAGGGAACAATTAACCCTGAATGGGTTCTGATTATGTTGTAGGCACCAACCAAAAAACCTTTTCCATTTGCTAATATATGATTTTCTAGTAGCAGGCTTTATTGTCTTGATTAGTAGCTGCTGCACTTCCTCAGAAAATGTTGCCTAAAAGGAATTAAGACCCTGTCATCCAGCAGTCAACTGAAGATGTTTAATGTCAGGGTGTAACAACCCCCCCCCCCGGGTACTGTGTGACTAGATCCAGTCTGTGAGAAAGTTTGTGGTAATTGCCCCTGACCATTTTCAAAACAAGGTGGAATAATGACTGCATGGGCCAGAAAACAGTCACCACAATGATCTTGGGGATTCCTTTGGAATCTTCATAAGTACCCTTGATATTGGTGGAAAGAGTGGAAAAACATACAGGAATATTCCTGTCCAAGGCAAAGAAAAGACCCGTCTTCCAGGCCCTCTTTCACGGAGTCAATGAACCAACAAAAGAATAGTCTTAAAAAAGACTAAAATCAAAAAACAACAGGATTCCACGTAGAAAAATTTATTCTAATAAAACATGTCTTAGCGCCTTGGCCATCACAGCCTTCAATGAGCACATAAATACTGGTGAAAAACATTCCCTTTTATACACCACATAATTGATCAAACAATTAAATCAATTTAACAATTAAACATTTAAAGAGACTCCAACCCTATACCCCAGTTAAAAACTCATACAAAAAAGAAAAATGTTTAAACTTTTTATATTATAATAACAATACTACAAATGTGAACAATCTCAATATAGAAAAACATGTGGTGTATAAAAGGGAATGTTTTTCACCAGTATTTATGTGCTCATTGAAGGCTGTGGTGGCCGAGGCACTAAGACATGTTTTATTAAAATAAAATTTTCCTCTTTCATGGAGTACTGGAACAGAATTCTGCCAGTTGACTGTTTAAAGAGGAGGCAAATAGGTGGCACTTGAGGAATTCCCCACAGATGGATAAAATCTTGGAATTGTGGATAAAATCTTGAAGACCTCCCCAATCTAGTTTTCATTCATGAGGGTATGCTCAGTTTGTCTGCTACATAATTTTGCTCTGGTGGAATGAAGGATGTCTGTAGACTGAGACTGTGCTGTGAATCTCCATCCCATGCTAACACAGTCAGTCTGCAAAGGGGGGGTATGGTCTCGTTCCCCCTTGCTTGTTGATGTGCCACAAGACTGATATTGTCTGTATTCACTTGAAGAGGTCCTGGTGACCAAAGATGATTCAGAGAGTTGATTGCCTTGATCAGGGCAAGCATCTCCTTGACATTTATGTGCTTACATCTGTCCTTGGTGTCCCACACCCCCTGCCACTTTTACCCCTCTCAAAATTGCTCAAGTATTTTTTTTTTTTTTGGATTGATCCACTAAGTTAAACAGATCGAGCTACTAAGAACTACAGAACACCGACCAAACTAACATTTTTTGGCTCAATCCTCTAACTTAATTGGGTCGAGCTACTAAGGATACCACAACAAAAAGAAAAAACAACAAGCTCTACAGGAAATAACCAAGGACACAACCCTCTAACTTTAACAGGCTCTGGTAGAGTTCTCTAATTTAAATTAACTTTACCAACCACACACCAACTACTCTGAATAATAAGCCGGGAAAGGGAATAAACAAAAAACACAAGGCCTAGCAAAAAAATGACCTCCAATATCAAAAAACAGCCCAAGAATGAAAAAAACAATATCACAAGTAGCAGTAAAAACCTACAAATCTATGGTAATCCAAGCAATAGCGACTAAAAAATTATCGAAAATATCAAGAAAAGAGTTATACTTAGCCGGAGCAAGCAGACGAAAGCTCGATTTGTTTAGTGGCAAATGAGATCTCAGGATGGTTCCAGTGCATTCTGGGATAGGGAGTTAGCCATGAGTTGGCAGAGGACCTCGAGCTTGAAAATAAAGGCCGAGATGGATGCAAGGATAATATCCAAACCCAGTCAAGTAAGAATGAAGGCGAGATAGGACAACATCACATCTATGGATTTCACAAATGCTTTTGCCTTGCATGCTAATACATGTGACAACTTTAAGAAATGTATTTTTTGTTCTGGATTGTGTTTACGCCAATTTGTTCAGAGGCAATTTTGATACTTTACTTGAGTGTAAAGTTTAATGTCTTAAATATGTATTTGATGTTTGAGGGGTATCTCAGCTAATTATGTGTTTTTTTTAAGATATAAAGGAAGCTACGTTTTGCATTGTTTAGGTTCTGATGGAGCTCTTGAATTCACTATTAAAAAGAACAAATGCGCTAAACTCTTGTTACTTAGTCATATCATTCAGTCTATTTTCCTTGCCCCTTGCAAGTGTTTTTTTCTGTTTTTATCCATATTAAAACACATAACAGAGGGATATGATTGGAGACCTGATAATTTTTTTGTATTGCTAGGAGCTTTACCTTCTCCAAGTAGTATAAGTTACAGAATAAAAGTGTAGGCATGCAAAGTGTTTTACCAGCTTTCAGAGCATTGGAAAGAGGCTTTGGGAGCCAATAAGCCACTTAGTGCTGCCAAAAAGAAACTATGTACCCCTCTGAAGAACTAGCAGAATTAGTTAGATATAAATCAAAACCTAGTGTCTGGATTTCTGTGTCAAAGTATCACATTTATATTTCCTCTCCATGTATGTTGGGATTAGGCAGACAGAACATTTACATGCAACAATCTATGGCAGGTGGAACATGTACACACAGTAATCTACAACAAGATATATTTACTATGAGTGTGGATCTTGCAGCGTTGGATGAAAATGTACCTAACTATCCTACTCATAGTATGAGTTGTAGCATTGACAGTTAGCTTTTTATAGCAGAGTGAGGCCTTTAGGCACTTATCTAGTATATACTATTGATGTCTCTAGATTTCTAATACTGTCTGTTCATATTTTCATTAATAATTCCAAAATCACGCTACATAAAAGCTACTGAAATCTTACAGCTTAAATAAGGGACAACACAACTGCAGTGGACCTCTGTCCACTGCAGCTAAAGAGACAGCAAATGCTACAGCTAGTTTTATCTTGTATAGGTTTATAATAGGAGTATATGTTCTCATAGTTTTCATATTAGTCTAAATGTCTCAAAAAACAAGTCACATAGACAGAACTGTCTAGCTTCATACAAAAGCTTGCAACTAGATTAACAAAATTCTGCTGGTGGTATATGTGCAGTTTGACAGGTTACTGAGTTATTGTAAGTTGTTCATAAACATTACCAAAATTCATATTTAGTATGTTTAATCTGATATATAAAAACAGTTTAAGACTTAGAATCCAATGAATGTGACTACTGTAAAGACAAGTTTGTGTTAAGCACTTTATTACTCTAACACTTGTAGAGATATGAATATTTGTTTGAACAGTGAGGATATAACTTGGTTTTGTAAAAAGGCTCATGATACAACCACTAGAAGAGTACAGATATCAATAGCCACACTGGAGGGAATGAGTTAGACATGTTTTAATATTTCACTTCTTTCTGATACTCTTATTTTTTCCAAGTCTTGTTTTATTGAAAAAACAAAAAAAGTAAAACGTAGAGTATGAAAATGTATAAACATATGTAAACAAAAGACATGAACAATAAATGAAAACATAGTGGAAAAAAATATGTTCAATATTCGGGTCTACTTTATTTAAGCGAAAGCGTAAAACTGAGAATACATATGGATCGCACCATATGCATCGAAATTACAAGCCATCAAAAACTGTAAACAGAAATCTCCGTAGGTGGAGATTTCTGTTTACTTCAATGTAATGCAATCTCGGAGTTGGTATATTTAAGTACTGGGGGTGTGGGGGGGGGTGCAGGGGGGCTTGCCCCCTGCCTACATCTTTTTTTTTTTCTGTGTATTTTTTTCTTTATTAATTTTTGAACATTTAAGAGTTTGATGCATATGTGTCGATCTTTATGCATTTGAACATTCGAGTTAATAAAGTAGACCCCAGTATTCACAGAAAATACACTGACATACTTATCATCCTGAGAACTGGAACCTTTACTGTATGGCAATTTAATTATCACAAAAATACTGCTAAAGTTTAAACAAATTTAATATGTCATAGACCATCACACAAGTAAAAACTCCTAATAAGTTCTAACAGCATTCTACTATTCATACAAGTTGCAACACAGACAAATCTGTAAACAATATCTTATTACAGTTAATGAATATAGGATTTTTACAGAACCTGAGTGGTTTGATATACAGTCTTCTAAACTCCACTGATTATTAAAATATGATTTTTTTTCTCAACATTCTACAAGACTGGGCCTATTGTTATTTGTATGTTTATACCGGACCTCTAACCTTAAGGCAGCAAGCTCAGAAAGAGAAAAAGAAATGAGTGAGTTGTGTCTATGTTTCACACAATGGGAGACTGATTTTAATAACTTTTTCCTTACCAGATGTTTTATGTGCAGTGACATTTAAAGCATCACTTTTAAGTCTAATCAGTTTTCTGTAATATATAACTTTATAAACATGAAAACTGTTACTAAAAATTGTTTATTTTAATATTTTGGATGGGATACACAAAATGGCAAATGTCCAATTAATTATATCTTCCTGGATGCCTACACATCATTACACACACACACACACACACATATATATATATATATATATATATATATATATATATATGTGTGTGTGTGTGTGTGTGTGTGTAAAATTGAAAGAAAACGAATACTGGCCGGTGAAACTGGAAGCAAAGTTTATTTAGTGCTTTTGTCTGTTGTTACACTTGACTTCTTCAGATTAAACAAAACATTCCATTATATCACATCCTTTTATAACCAGGCTTTATGACATGATCACATCATTAAAAGAGAAATATAAGTTTTAAAATAATTATTGTGCATAGTTGTATTTTCTTCAATATAAATGTCCTAAATAACACATAACTTAAAAAATTACATTTGAAATGTCATAAAAATGTTTTAACATAACTACATCAAAGCACTCATTCATGAGTGTTTCTACACAACCCAATTATACATCATAAACTCAAATAATAACAACATCTATGACTATATTTGATTCCTAACATAATAATTACTTAACCATCACCTTTAAAATATAATTCAGCTTTTAATTTCAAGTAGCTGGAGAGAGATACCACATCATTCAAACTAGGTGGATTGGTGGCATTCACTCTTAATTGCCATATGAATTCTTTGAATTTAAGAAATAGTTCCTTAGGACCCCCTCTACTGTTGTTTACTTCTTCTTCTTCTTCTTTCGGCTTTTCCCGGTTAGGGGTCGCCACAGCGGATCACCTGTCCGCTCATGATTGGCAGTGGAGTTTTACGGTGTCGAGTTGCCAGCCTGGCGCCCAACCTTCCACAGAAGGCAGACACATGCACGCACTCATGCCTAGGGCCAATTTAGAGTGTCCAATCCACCTACATCATGTCTTTGGGATGTGGGAGGAAACCGGAGCACCTGGAGGAAACCCACGCAACCACAGGGAGGACATGCAGACTCTACACAGAAGGCACCCCAGCCGAGAATCGAACCAGAGAACCTCTTGCTGTGAGGCGACAATGCTAACTGCTGCACCACCGTGGCCGCCCATCCCCTATTGTTGTTTAAAATCTGGTCAATTGCTACAAATTTAAACCTATGATCTGGGTTCAAGATAGGATGTTCAGCCAATACATTCTTTTGATTACCTTTTTTGATATACATATGTTGATATATACGGACTTTAAATGCCTTCTTGGCCTTTCCTATGTAAAAACTTTCACAGTTTTGACATAGGGAGACATATACAACTTGTGTACTATTATAAAAAGAGTTAATGGGCATTTTTTTCCCTTGTTAGGCTTAGGAGAAGGTATTGCCAGTAGAGTAAATGTTGTTGATATGGATCCATATTATCTTCGAATGTGAGAGGTCTCACAGGTATGGACAAAAAAAGCAAGAATACTTAATTACATTAAGAAATGCAGAGTGCAAATAACAATGCTACAGCAGACACATTTGGAAAGAACTCAGTGTGTTAATTTAATAAAGACAGGATTTCAGGATGGACATTCTGCAGAATATCAGGGATGAAAAAAAAATCAGGAGTACTTATACTAACTGCTAGATGAGCTCCAGTAGTGATAGAACATGAAAAAAAAAGATAATAATGGTAGATTTATAGTAGTAAGATGTTACTGGCAAATGATGAGTATTACATTGGCATGCATTTATATTCCACCTGAAACTACTATTTTGGAGCTTACATTTTTTTGGAGAAATAATCAGCTTTTGGCACAGAATATTACTTCTAGATGGGGAATGAAATTTGATTTGCAGGAATGAGGATGTGTTGAAGGGTGAGATGGGAAAATATAACAAAAGAGGAAAGATTTCTGAAGCAATTTATGAAAACATTTAGTATGAGAAACATGAATCCAGTAGCAAGAAGTCAAATAGAATTTTCATATTATTCCCCAATGTACAATAACTAAGCCAGATGTGTTAGCAATTATATTTCACAGGCTGGAACTTGTCCATTTAATTGAAAACTCTGATTCAGATCCAATAACTATTTCAGATCACACACCAATAATTACTAAGATGAAAATGCAGGGTAATGAAGTAAAGATGAGACACTGGTATTTTCCCACCTAACTGTTAGAAACAGAGGAATTTAAGGAATGGGCAATGGAAATTATCTGGGAGTTATTAGGGAAGAGAGAAAGTACTCCAGAAGTTATAGCTAGTGAGTGGGATAAAATGAAAATGAAGTTTAAAAATAATATAGAAATAAAAGAAAAAGAGATCTGGCTAAGTAATAAGGTACTACCACTAGATGAGGCTGTTCACTATTTTAATAACTGCTTTCTAAACCTACTAGATACCTTAGCTCCAGTCTGTTCTAAAAGAATCAAAAACAACCCCATGCCATAGCTTGCTAAGGAAAGTAAAATTCTAATGAAAAAAAGGGTGCAGCCTGGGATCTATGGAAACAAAATAATGATTAAGGTCTCTTTACTTTCAAACATCTGAGTAACCATACAAAAAAACAAGTTACTAAGGATAAACAGAATTGCTATAATCATCTACTGCTAAAACACAAAACTAATCCAAAAAAAAATTTGGTCCACTATCACAAATCTACTCCGTCCTAGAACTAAAAAGGAATCCAAACTTTCACTCAATGCTCCTGCCTATCAAACCGCAGAAAATTTTAACATTCACTTCATCCAGTCTACAGCTAATCTTGTCTCTAAAACAAGTAATACTCATCTCTCTTCTCCTTTGGTAACCCCTAATTGCTCTCTCTTTCCTGACCAAAGCCCCCCCCTCTCTTTTTGTAGAGAAATCACTACTGAGAACAATCTCACTTTCTCTCTTCAACCAGTCCCTGCAAGTCTCATAAAAAAAAATACCTGCCGAAACTCAAATCTTGCTCGATCTCTGTTGCAGGACCTTCCACCTACTTACCTAAAATTAGCAGCTGACTATATTGCTTACCCTGTAAGCATTTTGATAAATCATTCTATATCTGAAGCTAAAGTACCTAACATCTGGAAAATGTCCCATATCATCCATATTTACAAAGGTGACAATTCTTTAGAACCTACAAATTTTCATCCAATAGCTTTGCTTTCTCCTGTCTCTAAAATAATGGAAAATGTATCCATATTCAATTATCAAAATACTTACAACTTACCAACATACTTACACACACACACAACATGGCTTCCATCCTTTCCACAGTACAACTTCAGCCCTTCTATCATTTGCTGGTCACGTAAATACAGCCAGGGACTCAGTTTGCTAAGTCTCAGCTCTATTTCTTGACCTGTCAAAGGCTTCTGACAGTTTCACATTCCCTACTTTTGAACAAGTTATTTAACATTGGAGTTTCCCAACACACACTAAATTGGTTCCACAGCTACTTATATAATCGTAAACAGGCTGTAAAATGGTCTAACATTACTTCTCCCTTTTTAACTAATCCCATCAGTGGACCTCAGTGATCCATTTTAGGACCCCTACTTTTTAATATTTTTACCAATTATCTAACTAAGCTTCTTCTAATGGAACTCTCACTCAATATGCTGATGACTCCACTATAATCTGTACCTCTAACACTCTACCTCTGCTACACTCCATTACTCAGCTAACCTTTCCCTCTGTTGAATCCTTACTCACTAAATACCAGTTATTTCTCAACCCTAAAAAGAAAAAGTTGATTCTCTTTCTGCCAAAGAACTGTACTACTAATTAAAATTTCTTCCAAATTCTCTTTTCAGATAACATCACCATTGAGACTATCCATCACATTAAGCTACTTGGTGAAATTATTGACAACCAGCTTAAGTTTGATCTCCACATACAACATAAAATAAAAAAAAACATCAAAGCTTGGTACATTATATAGAAATAAACACTCCCTCACCTCATCTGCCAAAGTCACCCTTGCCAAAACATTCTTTCTACTCTCCCTTCTCTATGGAACACCAATACTTAACAATTTACAGGGCACTTCCAGAGCCACGATGTAACAATGCTATAATAAGGTGGCCAAATTTGCCAACAACTCAAAAACCAGATCCCATCACTGTCTGGCACTAAAAAAAAACTAAACTGGATAGAATTCCTCAACTATCTGCTTTATACCCAACTTAGTACACTTCATAACTTGGTCTATAAACCTCTAACCTGCCCAGTCCTAAAATAACATCATCAAGCCATACAAAACAAACAGATCACTTAGGTACACAGATAAAAATCTTTTCACTATATTTAAACCCTCAGTCAGCTGGTCTACACCTCTACTCCTACTATGTTGCAAAAGCTTGGAACTCTGTTCTTCAATTTGTGAGAGCTACTTCTAATCTTATTGCCTTTAAATCCATGCTGAAACAACAACATGATTAACTCCTAGCTGTGTCACTGTGCCATTCCAGGCTAACCTTTTTCTTAAGTTTTGTTCATATTGCTTCTCTCTATCTTCTTAAGAACTTTTTCAAACTGTGTATTTATATTTGTACTTATTTTTCGTGGCTACATTTCTAACACTCACAATATTGTGCTTAATTCTTGGGCTTTGTGTTTTTACATATTTATATTTTTATTTTTATCAGGTCTAATTTTTATCATTTATTTTATTTATATTTTTAGTGTATTTGCAAATCTGTATTCCACATTTTGTAACTATTGTAACACCATACATTTTCATATATTGTTAGTTGTTCAAAGTTCATATATCTCTGTAATCTGGAGCTTTTCTCCCTGGGCCTCCTCTGAAAATGGGTTCACTTCAACACAGTTGGATTATCCTGGTAAACAAATGTCAAATAAATAAATAAATTATTTACAGGACATGACAAAAGTTAAAGTATTACAAAAGTATTACAAAATAAGATGGATTTCACAAAACAAGAGGAGGTACAATTGTAAAGTGCTACAGAGAAATTAAGGGAGTACCTGGATAATGTGCATTAGTTTAGAAAGACTGATGTTAAGAAAATGTTTTTGATAATAACTCCAGAGCACAAACATGTTTGTCATAGTGACTTAGGCAATAGAAAGTAGACAGGGCTGTTGCCAAACTTAGAACAGTTAGTTATAACAAGAAAAATAAACAGAGATCCTGTAGAGGTGTTAGAGATATTTTGGAAATTTTATGAAAATGTGTATAAAGCAGAGAAGTGGCCAAGTGGAATAAGCTGATCTTCCCAACAGGACAAGGAGGTTTAGGATTACCTGATTTGAAGAATATTTTAGAGGTACACATTTTAGGCTCTTATAGATAATATAAGAAGAAAGCTACAGTTCAAAGTAGAAAAGGATGATGAAGTGCGGAAGTAATTCAAGAAATAAGAAAATAATAGGACATTTACATTCAGATTCATAACAATAACAGTTATACAAAATATTATATTCATAAAGTGACAGAAAGTATACTAAGAACTATCAAACCTGGGAATGGAGAAAAGAGATTCTGTCAATGGGGATGGCTGCAATTATAGGTTCAGGGAATAGACAAGAGAGGGCTGGAATTTAATGGAAGAAGCGGACAAAGGAACCAAGGTATTGGGAACAAATAATTAGAAAAGTAAAATGAATAGAACGAGAGGAGACCAAGAAGACATTTGGATTACAGGCTAATGATTGTCTTCCCTATCATGGACTGATATCAGAGAACAGACAAAGAGAAAGGGATAGGAGAATCCTAAATGAAATACCCACACTGGTTGAATGTTTAACTGATCCTAGAACAGAAGCTGCTGTTAAAAAGGGACAATTAGCAGGGCATATAAAATATTGCACAAACTATAGTAATCAAACAGAAGAGGTCAGAAAAGATTGAGAAAAGAGATTATATGCAATTCACAAAGAAACAATGGAAGAATATATGTATGCCTCCCAAATATGCTAAAAAGTCTAGAAGACTTCGAATTTTTGCATGGACGTATTTGTATAGATAGCTTTATACCCCAATCAGACTCCAAATAATTTTTCCACAGGTAGATGTCAAATGTTAGAGGTGTGATAGGGAAAAAGGAGGTAACTGGGAACATATGTTTTGGGAATGTAATGAGTTGGCCTACTTTAAAAATTCCCTACAGGGTATTCTGTCAGGAATACTGGGCGAGCAAATGACCATAACTAAGGAAATGATTTTTGAGTTGGGATACAGGATTTAAATTGCTTAGACATAGTAAACTCTTGTTAAATTTAATTCTGGTAGCTGCCAAAATAGCAATTACTAGAAAATAGAAACCAAAATCTAAATCAACTGCATTTGATTTAGTGAATATTGTAACAGAGGTAAAAGAACAGGAAGTGGTATCATTAGAACAGGGCAGGAGTAAATTACATAGAAAAATGGAAAATGTGGGAACATTACTTGCAGAAAAAGTCAGGAACTGAATATTTGTTTTCATGTTGCTTAGAGTAGAGTATACAAAATATAATAATATATGTGATATATAATGTTTGTAAATGTGAATTTGTTAATATGGTTCTATTACTTTTACATAAAATGTAAGCTTGTCTATGTCACAAGTGATAATTCAATAAGGTGTTTAGAATGGATACACAACTCTGTTTTGTTGCAGATAAAAAATATTATAAAACACTGACTGACTAGGAGAAGCAGTTAGAAACACAAAGAGTCTGACATTGCATTTTGTCCTTGCTTTCACTACAAGTTTTGTAATGAATGCAGTGTTGTTTGCATACAGGAAAATTTACAGGTGAGATCATGAGAAACTCTGTTAGAGAACAGTTTGAAATGTAAGAAAAGGAGCATTCACTGGCAGATGACTGCATGATGTTGCTTTCAGTTTAAGAACATGAATTATGATTGGAAAAAATATTCCAGAAAGTGACACAAACTGGCCAGTGTTTTGTTTCAAGGAACTAATTTTGTCTTTGTAGTTGCCATGTTAAATTTGCCTGTTTGTAATGTCAGTAGCTGTCAATACTATTCTGGACAATAATATTTCTTGCCACAAAATGATTTTATGTTTTAGTGGATTTACTGATGATGCAAAGTGCTATGAAACTTTTACCATTGGCAGACTCAAACATACAACAACCTACCATGTTATCTCATCTTCCTGTAAAAGTTATTATGCATTCAGCAAATAAGAGGAGGAAAAGCAGTGTTGAGAAAGGAGGATAATAATCTGCCATGTCTCCAAACTAGCGCACAATTGGTCTAAGGAATGGTTTTGTTGGGTATCAAAAATAAGGAAGCTGGCGCAGCTCACTGTTCACTTATGAGAAAATGCATGTGTCAGGAGATGCAATGAAGTTTCAGCACCAGCTTCGATAAATCAACTTCCAGATATATGGACTGCAAGAACACTTTATATTTTTAATTATTTTATATGGAGTTCCCCTGGAAATAAGAAGAAAATAAATGAATGCTTTTTAGGCTTAAATGACATTAATGAAAGTGGTACAGTTAAGTAAGGATTCAATTAAGTAATATCTGCTATGTGCAAAATTGGAATCTCTAATAGAAAGAATGCACAGATAGACTGATGCATGTGAATTCGCAGGCTTCAAAGAGTATTGCGAAACTGTTATGTTGTATAGATAGGACTTTTTTGCCATTGCATCTATTATGACATGAAACTTTTGAAATTTGACTTCTTGCAATATGGTGTTTTCGTAAATGGTATGGGTATGGTTAAACATTTCAAAGCAGTAGCACATGTGAGTTTGTCAAATGGCCTTGGTTGTTTGGAGTTACCCAAGGAGGACAGATGAAAGTATGTCATAATTTAAATTCAAATGACTGGCAATGTTTTTCATAATTTCTAAAACTCCAGACTTTGATAAGCAATCAGTGTATTCCATTTGCTTCTAGCTTGCATACTGTAAATCCTGACACTACTGACAGAGACAATGGCTGCTTGTTCAGCAAGCAGAAAGTGAAAGAGACTATGTATACCAGACCTCTGGCCTTCAGGCTGCATTCTCAATAAGAGAAAGACACACTTGATTTCTCCCATTCCTGTATACTTATTGTGCTCATGATACAATGTGCACAAATGCATGATTTTGAAGTTAACAGTGGCAAATTGAATACTTCATGTATGATTTTTGTAAAAGGTATTTGTAAATTTGTGCATAAGTGATTGTAAATGAAATACAAGCATGCACACACACACATACACACACACACACACACACACACACACACACACACACATAGATGCCTGCACTGACAGAAATAATTACTTCCTTGGCATGGTAATCAAAGGTTTATGCAAATAATTTGGACTTATTTTATACAGCATTTTAATGCTGACAGCTTTATAAATGGACTACAAATTACTTTCATAAGTTAATATCCTTTTATGGGATTTGAATCACAAATTTTAATTGTAAGAATACATGTACATAAGACTGTTAAATTATATGTAACTGAGGTTTAGGTAAATTCAAGATTTGTTTTCTTGAAAACATTGCTTTCAGTGCTGTAAGGTGATGTATTTCTTTGAGCAATGAATCAAGACATTGTATCTTCTTGGAAAATGCAAAGAAGAGGAAGATATTTTGTTTCTATTGATATCCAAAGGGCCCATGGATGTCATAAAAATAAACTTTGTTTTAAAAATATATTTATTGCACACTCAGTGAAGACAGAACACAGAATATTCTGATTTTGGAGAGGCATGATTCTTAGACACTGCATTTGAGAGTTTACAAAAATAATTCACATGCATGTTATATGTTGCATACTAAGATTTTAGTGAAACATTCTAGATGGAATATGTAAATAGGATATCTGACATTAGGTGCAGAGAGGTTAATATGAAAGGTTAAAACTTCAGAATAATAGACAATATCACTCAACATAGTCATAGACCAGATTTTAAAATGGTACTTTTGCAAAGGGGAAGAAAATATGCAAGTGTAAATTCCCAGGTTTAAAAGATTTTGTTTTGCAAAAGCTGCTTTGATTGATTTTACACTTTTCTTATTGTCCTGAGATTTTCTTTTGCAGAAGCTGCTTTTTAAAAAAAAATCACATTTTTTCTTACTGGCATAAGATAAGCATCCAATTTAAACTAGTATCAACATTAAATATACTCAATTGGTATTAAAAGAAGTATATTTGATTACATATGTATGTGATGCAAAAAAAATTATTTTCCAACATACTTTCATGGAGTGGAGAAGTAAAGAAAAGGCAGGCATGTCTACAAAGCCATCCAAACGTTAACTACATACAAACCATAAAAAAATGCTTCACTGACTTCCGAGAAGATTGAAAAACAGTCATGCCTTTGAAACATGATACAAACAAAAGGCTAGGAAAGTCACTACTGTTCCAGATTCTATCCAAAGTTAAAGAAATAAATAATAACTAAGGACAACAGAAGGTTATAACAGGGAGAAGTTTCTGTTGATGTATTTATTTATTAGCTAGATTTAAGTTCTAAGCCGGTAAACCAGGTTAAGCTGTTATATGGCTGAAATATTTAAAAGGTACAGAGGTTTTTATGTTTACAGTAGAAATCAAGCAAACAATTCGGGGTACGTAAAATCAGAAGATTCAGGGTTCGATGTCAGGCTAAGTAGCAGCTGTTAATCTGACACATAAGGGTATTAGGCATTTTTTAGTGTACAGTAAGTCCAAGCAAAAGTGTTTATTTTATGTTGGGAAACCACAGATGATGTTTTCATGGCTATTTCACAGTTTGTGGAAAAAACTGACTTGTTTGCAAAAGGTTTTCTGCACTGTTAAAAGTCCTCGGTAGAAATATAAAAACCTTTATTCATGTAGTGGGTGGCAAACAACAAGTACTGGTAATTGCTACAAACCATGATAACCACTGTATTTTAACTATATCCTGATCATTTTACATACATGCCTGGGTGAATTTTCACAAAAAGTTTTTTTTTTTCTTAAATTACAGGAGACTAGATAGGATTGCATTCTAAAGGCAGATTTCATATTCAGATTTCCTTCCTGCACAAATTCAGCAATGTGTTATCCATGAATCTCAATTCTTTTGAGGTGAAAATAAGTACAATAAGACTAATTAATTAATTGATTAACTAATTAAATGGTTGCCTGATTAAGGAGAAAAGATAATCATGCTACAAAAGTAGCAGAACTACTTCCAGAATCCAAAGTGATGCATCAGAGTACTGAATGGCAAGTTTATGCTAGTAAATCAAGAAAATGGTTACTTAAAGTATGAGACACTTTTAGTGGCTGTAGTTTTATTTTATAGTAATACTGATTTAGAGACAAATAAACCTAAAAACAGTTCACAGCGTTTGAGCAGCAAATAGCAAATAAATTACTTCAGCAGTAGACATGAAACATAAATTGTCTTCTGAATAAACTCACTGTAATCCAAGACTGAAACTAAAATCAAGTCCAATATAGTAGCCAGAAAAAGACACTAGCTACTGTTATATTCCCATGCAAATGGACTATTTTTGAAATCCAACACCGACGAAAGGGAATCCACCAACAAATGATCCAAAGTCCATTAGAACAGAACCTTATTATTAATAACACGAATGAATAAAATAATAAAGTAAAGCATGAGAACAGGTATAGCATTTTCATCCTAACAAAACATTTGGACTTTTTCAGAACCTGCTATCTTTTAGCACTCATCCATTTTATACCCTATGGTTAATAAGACTTAATTAAATAATCATATCATGGTCTGTTGTTTTTTAAAGTTACATTAAAAATGTGTATAAATGCATAAACTGCATAAATGAATTAATACAAAAATAAAAACACAACAATATATGTGAATATATATACAAGTGACCAAATTAGAAGTTATGTTCTTACCATAACGTTCCATGTGGAGTGTTCATCTCGCCTTTGTTCTTCCATATGGGTTCGGAGCCGATCCTCGGCTCCGTGTCGGCCGCTTGCAAGCTCTGTATCGAGAAGAAGCTCGAGACCAACCTAACTCCCACAATCCCCCTCTGCCTTTACCTCAGATCTAGTTTGCAAGCAAACCAGCAGTCAGAGAGAGAACACACTCATGCAAAAAACTACATAACTACAAGAACACTTATAGCTATATATACATATGTACATACATATATACACAACAACTGCGAATGCAGAAGCAGAATAACCCAGACCAGGCACCAAACTGTACGTTCTTCCTGAGGGTGGGAGGGTGGGAATGTAAGAACAAAGGCGAGATGAACACTCCACATGGAACGTTATGGTAAGAACATAACTTCTAAATGTGAGAGTGTTCGATCTCGCCATTTGTTCTTACACATGGGTAGCGTCCCTAGCTCCATGTTCCTCAGGAACTCATGGGAGAACGTTCTTGAGCACAGTGGAACCAAAGGATGCCCTGTCCCTAGAAACCCTGTCCACTTTGTAATGAGAAATGAATGTATGTGGTTTAGACCAAGTGGCAGCTGCACAAATAGTGTCTAATGGTAAGCGGGCTGCATGAGCCAGGGATGTAGATACTGATCTTGTAGAGTGCCCCTTGGGTTTGGCAGGTAAAGTTTGTTCTGAAGTAGCATAAACAAACACAATGCAATCAGTTAGCCATTTGGAAAGGGTTCATTTAGTAACTGCTACACCTTTCCTGCTGTCTGCAAAGGCTATAAAAAGTTGATCTGATTTCCTGTGATCCTTTGTTCTATCCAAGTAAAATCTAAGTTGTCTATGAACATCTAACTTGTGTAACATATACTCCAACTTATTGGAGTGATTTTTGAAAAAGGTAGGGAGTTCAATGGATTGATTAATGTTATTAATAGAGCAGACTTTGGGGAGGAAGGATGGATTAGTGCGAAGAGATACTCTGTCAGAGTGAAAGATCAGATAAGGGTGTTTAACAGAAAGAGCCTGAAGCTCTGACACCCGCCTAGCCGATGTAATGGCCACCAAAAAGAGGGTCTTCCACGACAAATACTTCAATGGACAAGAGGAAGCCGGTTCAAACGGAGGCAACATCAATTTAGACAACAAAAGGTTCAGATATGTAGGAGTCCTAACTGGTGGTCTAATATGGAACGATCCTTTTAAAAAGGCCTTACAAAGTCTGTGAGCCATAATAGGTGCCCCACATTCTTCCACATAAAAGTTGGAAATGGCAGCCAATTGCACTCTTAAAGTGGCAGGAGAAGCTCCTTGGTGGAACAATTCTGTTAAAAATTCCAAAATCTTGTTTAAAGGAGCTATAACAGGATCCAAACGCTGTGAATGTGCCCAGAAAACAAAGCGCTTCCATTTACTAGTGTAGGTCTTTGTAGTGGAAGCTTTGTGAGAAGCCACTAGTATATTCTGAACTGCAGGTGAAAGAAGATCAGACCTGGCTAAGTAGGGAAGCGGAGCAACCAAGCTGCTAGATGGAGTGACAAGAGCGAAGGGTGGGGAGCCCCTGACGAGTGGGTCAGTAGATCCGGCTCCGGGTCCAGGATCCAGGGTTCCCGAATGCAGTGTGCCAGAAGAAAGGGAAACCAGATTTGACGAGGCCAGAATGGGGCAATGAGGATAATCGTCCTTTGCAGGTTGTTGGCTTTCTGCAGAAACTTTGCAATCAGGGGAAAGGGAGGAAAAGCGTACAGGAGACCCGGGGGCCAATCGTGAACCAGTACGTCCCTGGGGACTTCCCCTGGAGGGGGTAATAGGGCAAAGTAGCTCCTGCATTTGGCGTTCATTGGAGACGCAAAAAGATCGCAGGAAGGCTGGCCCCACTTGCGAAAAATCTTCTTCGCAACTGACTGTTTTAGGGACCACTCGTGAGGCAATAGGATTGCTCTGCTCAGCCTGTCATCTATGACGTTGGATGACCCCGGGATGTGCGTTGCTATCAGAAAGCGACCCGTGGACTCCGCCCATTGCCAGATTCTCATGGCCTCTCTGCATAGCTGATAGGACTTGGTTCCCCCTTGTTTGTTTATGTACCAGACTACGGACATGTTGTCCGTCTGAACTACAATAGTCCCTAGAGGAAGAAGGGGAGCAAAGTGTTGCAACGCTAGAAACACTGCCCTCAACTCTAGAACATTGATGTGCAGATTGTACTCTAAATTGGTCCATTTGCCTTGGACTGTCTGTCCCTGAAAGATGCCCCCCCACCCTATCAGGGAAGCGTCCGTGGTCACCGTAGCTGTCGGCGAGGGTAGCACAAATGGTCTTCTGCTGGAAAGGTTGCAAGTCTGAAGCCACCAAGTTAGGTGCGATTTGCATGTGTTTGTGATCAGAATTTTGTGTGTTAGAGGTAGCTGTTGGAACGACCATTGTGCAAACAGTAGCCATTGTAGAACTCTCATGTGCAGTCTTCCCAGGGGTATCGCAATGAGAGAAGCTGCCATGAGACCCAAAACCTTTAGAACCAGTCTTGCTGGGGATTTCTTGGATGACAGAAGAAGAGATATGTTGCTTTGTAGTGAGGCTATCCTTTCTGGAGGAAGCCTTAGAATTAAATGATGCGTATCCAATTCCGCTCCTATGAATGAGATATGCTGTGATGGCTGTAATAAAGATTTTTCGAAATTTACGGAAATTCCAAGGTGAACACAAATCTGTAGAGTGTAATCCCTGGCCTGTATCAGTTGACGCTGGGTGGTGGCAGAAAGGAGACAGTCATCCAGATACGGAAACACCTGGAATCCTAGGCGTCTCAGGTGAGATGCTACCACTGCCATGCATTTGGTGAAAACCCTGGGGGCTGAGGTCAGACCAAAGGGCAGGGCTCGAAATTGAAAATGACTGGCTCCCAGCCGGAAGCGCAAGTGATCCCTGGACGCCCTGGCCATTTTGATGTGGTAGTATGCGTCCTTCAGATCTATTGAGCACATCCAGTCGTCCTTCTGTAAGAATGGAAGGATCGATTGAAGCGTGACCATTCGGAATTTTCTTTCTTGACGTAGGAATTGAGGTTGCTTAGGTCCAGAATCGGCCTCCAGTCCCCTGTCTTCTTTGGAACTAAAAAGAACCTTGAGTAAGTTCCGAATCCTCTTTGGTCCACTGGGACTGGTTGGATGACTCTTTTTTTCTAGCAGCTTTGAAATTTCCATAGCTGCAGGTTCTCGCAGATGGGGCGGCACATCTGGGAGTCTTCTCTTTGGAATGGGGGGGGATAGGAAGGGTATTCTGTAACCTCTGGTAACAACGCTTTTTACCCAGTTGTCTGTCGTAAGATTTTGCCAGGCCTGAGGGTATAAAGCTAAGCGACCCCCGACTGCCTCCAGAGCAGGACAGTCGGGCCTCCTCTCAGGAGTGCTGGAAAGGTTTTCCAGGGGGGGTATCCCTGTCACCTTGGTTTTGCAGACCCCCTCTGCCGCCAGGGCGGCGTCTTCCACCTCTGCCCCCTCCTCTGCCTCTAGAGGGGGCATCACCCTGTGTGCCTGGGAAAGATCCTTGGGGTTTTTGAAACCACATTTTTCCACCGCGTTGCCCTTTGGGGTACGGTCTGGATGGGGTGGAAAAACGGACTCCGACAGTAGACAGTCTTTCCCTCCTGCTCACACCAGGTAAGGGTCTCCTTTACTTTGGGGCCAAAGAGAGTGGCACCGTCAAATGGGGCATTAGTAAAGGAAGACTTGAAGGCTACCGCAAATGAACATAAGCGCATCCAGGATTGTCTACGAAGAGCAATCGCTGAAGCCGCTGCCCTACTCGATCCTTCGGCTGCGTATGAAATCAGCCTCATGGACGAGTTTACAATGGATGTAAGGGTATTAAGTTGTGCTGTAACTTTTTCTGAGACAGCAGTATCTGTAGTACCCTGGAGGGTACTTCCCAACTCTTTGATTAGATCCCTCTGTAGTCGTGTGAAGTGGGTCAAATAGTTCAGGGATCGCATAGAAAAAGCCGCTGAACTAAAAATGCGCTTCCCGTACCTGTCCATAGTCCTAGAATCTCTGTTAGGGGGATGGACAGATGAGGAAGATTCCGACATTTCCTTTTTCGTGGCCGCTGCCACCACCATAGCGTCCACTGGAACTCCCTTTGTTAGAAAAGCCTTGTCTTGGGGTGCAGTAATATACTTATTAGGCTTTCTAGGGACTGGCTCCACCGTGTCAGGAGTCTCCCACGCCCTTCGAGCAATCAGCTCCATTAACTCATCGAAGGGCGGAGTGACCCAGGAGGAGGAAGGGCGAGCACCAAATGCCTTCAGCAGCACTGACTCATCCACAGAAGGGGGGAGGGATTGCCAATCACCTCTCTGCTTCAGGATCTCCAAGATGTCAGAAAAGGAGACATCTTCTGAGGGTGACTTTGGGGACCCTTCTGACTCATCCAAGTCAGTGTCCGATGTCAAAGACTCTTGTGGAGAATCTAAGTGTCTCCTCTTACACAATCTTTTCCTAGGGACTTCTTCGGGGGGAGCATCCGAAGAAGCCTCCGAGGAAGAGGGGGCACCCTCCAGGGGTGGCTGAGACACAGGTGCTCGACGCTTAGATGTAGCCGTGGGTGCAGAGGAGGATAACGGTCCTTTATGGGGAGGAGAAGCTGTTTCTGCTGATGTGGTTGTCTGGGTAGACAACACCTTCCTCATGAGATCGAAGGCCCCCGGATCCCGAGTCGAGGTATCTCCCGGTTCCGAAGAAATGGGAAGAATCCCCGAAACAGGCACCGAAGGTATCGACCCCGAGGACGGAACCGAGTCGATCCGAGCCGAGGCCCCGAGAGGGAGTGTCGGAACCGAAACATCGGTCCGACTCTCGGTCCCGGAACCAAGGATGGATCTTCAGCTCCGAGACTCTGGTACCGGATCCGAAGGAGTCGAGGTGAACGGAGCCGACCAAGAAAAGGACGGTTCTGGCACCGAGGGCTCCACAATCAGGAGATCAGCTTCTTCCGGCTCCGAAGACTGGACAGGTCTCGGAGGAGGAACAGATGGAGATAGGGGAAGGCCTTCGAGTCTCGACACCAACTGAGAGGAGACCGAGATGAGTTTGGATAAGGCCATATTCTCCATTAACTTCTGCACCACGCGGTCTACATCGGTGTCGGAGAGGGGTCTGGAAGAACGCGTCGAAAGCATCAAAGACAGAGCCGACCTCAACAGTGTCGGGGGAGGGAGCTCCATCACCGGTTCCAAGACTCGAGGCTCAGAAACTGACAACAGTTGAACACTCGGTCCCGAAGTCTGTGGAACCGGTGATCGAACCTTAACTGAAGAGCTCGGAGCCGATGACCTGGGCTCCGACGTCTTCGATTCCTTCGAGGATTTGGATGCCTGGTCTGAAGCATCCAGAGCCTCTTGAAAGGTAGGTTTTAACAAACCCCTATCCATGAGTTTCCTGCGCCTATCTGTCATGACCCTCCCACTGAAAGAATGACAAATAGAACAGTCTTCTTGCAGATGGAGAGGGCCAAGACAGTAGACGCAGGAACTATGATTGTCAGTAACTGACATCTTTTGGCCACACTGGCAACGCTTGAACCCAGACTTAGCCTTTTCAGACATCTTAAAAAGCTAAAATAGGTATAGCAAACAATAACAGTAAAGTCCAGTAATAATGTCCAATCTGGTAAAATGTCAAATCCAGTAGTAGTGTCTATCCGGTAGTCAAATCCTGAAAGGGAGGGATAGGCCCGAGGGAACTCTAATAAAGTTAAAATAACTTTAACTGGAACCGAGAAAAACCTCGAGACAATATCACTCTCATACACAGTCAATATACAAAGATTTAGAGAAAATCTAACTTCAAAAAATACAAGAAAAAAGTTTAAATCTTAGCTTTAGGTGCTCGAGCTCGATCAAGTGATGCGAACGCTGCAGCGGCAAACTAGATCTGAGGTAAAGGCAGAGGGGGATTGTGGGAGTTAGGTTGGTCTCGAGCTTCTTCTCGATGCAGAGCTTGCAAGCGGCTGACACGGAGCCGAGGATCGGCTCCGAACCCATGTGTAAGAACAAACGGCGAGATCGAACACTCTCACATTAATATTTTACAAAGTACTTCTTTGTCACTGTAATAAAAATTACTAAAAGCAGTTTAAAACAATGTACTACAACAAAACTTATAAATAAGTAAAAAAAAAACTGGTGTTATCAGGTGGTCTCCCATCCAAGAACTAATCAGGCCCAACCCTGCTTAGCTTCCAAAGTCAGCCATTTCAGAATAGTGTGGTTACAAGTACGCTGTTTGAAAATGTATTCTTAAACATTCATGTTAAAAATCCAAAACTTTTGAAACAATAATCTTATGAATCTAAAAAAATAAAACTATAATTTTTTATGAGAATGTTCTCATTATCAGAAAAATTAAAAAAAAGACTTAGTTGTTGCTGAATTACCTACCAAGGGGGGAAAACACTGAGAGAAGAAAAGGAGCCACTTTTGTGATTTTAAGTATTTTCTTCTGATTTTTTGTTAAGTTTTACTGCTTTGCCGCCTACTTTTTGGCATTTTCCAGCTTGCTAAAGTTTATATCTGTAACAGTAACAGTACTTGGAACACATCTAGAGCCTGTTTACTGCATTTCCTGTTTTGCACTTAATTTAAAATTGTTTTTATCTCTAAAAACTGCATTTTACCTGATTTTGGCCTAGCACTCAAGTGTGGGGTCATTTATTGCACTGTTGTGATTATTTTACTGCTTGTGTATCTCTGCTACCTATAAACTACAACAAAAAGAAAAAAATCTTGTTTTTTCCCACTTTCTGAAAGTTAAGAAAGTTCAGTTACAGATTTGCTGTTCTGAACTGTTTGGAAGTTTCTAGAAGGCCAGTGCTTGCTTGGGCTAAAGGGAAGTGTCTGTGTTCACCAGTGGGAGTGGTTAACACTGAACAGCCTGCATGTCCCTGGAGGAGTGGTTACTACCTAGAAGCTGTAGTTTTATTGGCCATTTTGGGTCAATTCTAAACTCCTTGATCTGTCTCTCTTAAAACCAGGCTGCCTGGTGGTTTTAGCATCTTTTCAGGCTTGCTAGTTGTTACTGAAGCACCTACAAATGGGAGAAAATGCTGAGAGAAGAAAAGGAGTCACTTTTGTGATTTTAAGTATTTTCTTCTGATTTTTTGTTAAGTTTTACTGCTTTGCCGCCTACTTTTTGGCATTTTCCAGCTTGCTAAAGTTTATATCTGTAACAGTAACAGTACTTGGAACATATCTGGAGCCTGTTTACTGCATTTCCTGTGTTGCACTTAATTTAAAATATTTTTTTCTCTAAAAACTGCATTTTACCTGATTTTGGCCTAGCACTCAAGTGTGGGGTCATTTATTGCACTGTTGTGATTATTTTGCTGCTTGTGTATCTCTGCTACCTTTAAACTACAACAAAAAGAAAAAAAAAATCTTGCTTTTTTCCCACTTTCTGAAAGTTAAGAAAGTTCAGTTACAGATTTGCTGTTCTGAACTGTTTGGAATTTCTAGAAGGCCCGTGGTTGCTTGGGCTAAAGGGAAGTCTCTGTGTTCACCAGTGGGAGTGGTTAACACTGAACAGCCTGCCTGTCCCTGGTGGAGTGGTTAAAACCTAGAAGCTGTAGTTTTATTGGCCATTTTGGGTCAGTTCTAAACTCCTTGATATCTCTCTCTCTCTTAAAACCCTACAACTCTCTTTTTGCGCAGTTTTGCGCACTGAGCAGCGTCGGGCAGCGTCGCCTAAACAGGTTTAAACTATTCCAGGTTCCACAAAGTCTGCTCTTCACTTTTTCCCTTAGAACTGTTCAAACTCTCAAAGTAATCACTCTATTCTCTTTCTAAAGCCCTGCACTTGCTCAGCTCTTATAAGGAAACACCAACTAACTAAAGCACTACACCCTCCTTGACTTCTCATAAATATTAGACTCCCGATTGGTCCTTCCTGATCAAGTGAAAAATCAGTTCTCTTCCCTAATCTGATCAGTAAAAAAACAGTTCCCTATACTAATCTGGTATGTCCAAGGGTCAGTTTCAAGATTACTCTCCAGTCCAGCTGGTGAATCTGGGAATTTTGAAGCAATGTTACAATTGTCTTATGTACACAGACAATCCTCTCTTCCTTCCAACAAACTCTAATACATGTGAGAGATGCAGTTACACAGCCAAACTGGAGGCAGAGCTCTCTCAACCCAAGACTGGCACAGTCAGTCAGGTGGAAAAGGTAACCACCCACACCACAAATCCAGTCTCACACAGACCTATTGCATCTGTATACCCAACAGATAAACACACAAAAACATACTCGGAGGCTCTAAATAAAAATCTGCTAAACGGCAAAGACCTCCTAAGCAGATATCCAAGCAACAGCCACCCCTCAACAATACCCACGAATCACATATCTCACAAAATCAGTGTGCCTCACAGCCCTTAAGGCCAAACAACACACCAAATATACTTGTTATAGGGGACTCTATTGTCCGGCACACTGACATCCCGCTCACCAGACTGAACAAGGAGAAGGTCACTGTAAGCTGCCTGTCGGGTGCCAGGATCCGCCACATAATGCAAGCACTCAGGTCACTCCAAAGCAAGTACAAGTATGACTCCATCATTGTCCATGCTGGTGTGAATGACCTGAGATGTACCTCCCTGGACTATATGAAAAGAGACATAGAGGAGCTCTCTGACCATGTAGCCCAGGCTGGTATGACCCTGACCTTGAGTAGCATCTTGCCCTCACCAAGAATGATGCCACAGTATAAAGACAAAATGATCAGTTTCAACAATTGGCTAAAGTATTGGTGTCATTCAAAGGGGATCCAGTGTCTGTCAGCCTGGGATGACATGCTCGACAAGCCACGTTGTTTCACTAGGGACGGCTTGCACCTGTCACCCTTAGGCTTTTGTATACTGGCCAAGGCTCTTGCCACCCCCATAGTGCCTTTTTTAGGCAAGGCTCAAAGGACAAACCCACCTCCATAGACAACCCAAAGATAAAAAAACTAAAGGTAATGCTACTCAATGCCAGAAGTCTAAACCTCAAGATGCACGCACTCGAGGCTCTCCTCAGTATGGAGAAAATCGATGTCTGTGCAGTTACAGAAACCTGGTTCAAGGCTCCTGAGAGCACCCCAGCACTACCAGGTTATAACTCATACCATGCGTTTTGGCCCCAAAACTCGGACCGAAGCACTAAAGGAGGGGGAGTATCTATATTCATCAAAGATACCTACACCTCCAGGTTAGTGGCACTGCACGAAGCATCGGAAACCATCCATCATCCATGTGCAACTAACAGTGGGCAAAACTGCCTTTCAGTTTGTAGCCTGCTACAGAATACCCTCCCTATTACAGGAACCCCACTTGGCATTCCTGAGAACACTGGAGAATTTGAAGGTCTCTCCAACCACTATGTTATTGGGTGACTTCAACTACCCAAACATTGACTGGGAAAACTACTCAAGCCCAAACACCCTCGCCCAACAGTTCCTTGAATTTATAAACTCTAATGCAATGGAGCAACTGGTCACCACTCCCACAAGAGGGAACAACATATTGGACCTGGTCATCACCAACATTGGGACTCTATGTTCCACACCAGAGGTAAACCCCTCATTGGTAAGATCAGACCATAAACAAATTTCCCTGGACATCCATATCCCGTCCCCACCCCCAGCCAAGGAAATCACTGTAAAGAATTTCTCAAAAGCCAACTTTGCACTTCTCAAGACTGAGGTGGAATCCTTCAAAGCCCCTGGGCCAGAGGATAATACAGCCTAATCCGCAGAATCCTTTACAAATGCATTCTATGAGCACCTGCAGGAATGCATGGATCGTGCTATCCCAAATAAAGCCAAGACTCACTCCTCCAAAAACAGAAGACCAGTCTGGTGGACCCCGGCCATAAATAAGCTATACAACACAAGGAGGAAGCTACTACATGACAGAGCAAAATCCCAAAAAGGGAAGGCATCTCTGATCAGTATTAGCAAGAAACTTCGATCCCCTCATAAAATCATCAAAGGCCAGTTATAAAAGAAAAATTGTCCTAGACACTAAAGATAATCAGAAGGCCTTCTTTAGTTATGTCAGGAATATGGGTGGAAACTCCCAGATATGCTCTGAATTGTTGTATAACGGTACAAAATATACCGAACCTACAGACATAGCCAACATATTGGCAGACAGATTCAGTGCATACTTCTCCCCCCCTTCCCCCCCAAAGGAGCAAATGCCTATCCCAACTGAATGTAACCTCCCTGACATCACAGATGCACAGGTGAAAGCTTCCCTCTCCAAAGCAAAAAACACAGCATCTATGGGACCGCATGGTGTCCCAGGCTGTGTCTTACACGAGCTCCAAGAAGAACTGAACCCTCACATTAAGTCACTGTTCAAATTCAGCCTTACTAAAGGATATGTACCCAAAGAATGGCGTACAGCTACAGTGGTCCCACTCCACAAAGGTGGTGCCACAACGGACCCCGGAAACTATCGCCCCATAAGCCTGACTAGTCTGGTCTGTAAAGCTATGGAGCATATTATCATGGAACTCATAAACAAAGACATTGGGAGCCTCCAGACACTGGACCCTACCCAATTTGGCTTTGTTAAGGGCAGATCTTGCCTCTTAAACCTAGTTGATTTCTTTGAAACAGTTACCAAAGCCATAGATGAGGGCAAGGTAGTCCACACAACCTACCTGGACCTCGCAAAAGCCTTCGACACAATACCCCACTCGGGCATCATAAATAAGCTTACCAGCTTAAATATCAACACCTATATCACAAGACGGGTTGCAAACTGGCTCAGAGATAGAACCCACATGGTCAGAATCGCAGGTGTCATGTCCGAATCCAAACCAGTTACAAGTGGCATCCCACAGGGCTCAGTTCTGGGACCTCTCTTGTTCGGTATATATTTCTCTGAGGTTCAAGCTAACACGGGGGGATTATGGCTGACAAAGTTCACAGATGACTGCAAACTGGGGGCCATAATCGAATCTCCAGCTGACACAAGCATCCTCCAAAAGGGTTTCACAGAGACAGATGCTTGGTGCCAGAGCCACGGCCTCAAGCTAAATGCTAAAAAGTGCATAGTCATCCCCTTTGGGAAAAACAAGG
The DNA here is from genome assembly GCF_019279795.1 of Protopterus annectens. Taxonomy (NCBI): domain Eukaryota; kingdom Metazoa; phylum Chordata; order Ceratodontiformes; family Protopteridae; genus Protopterus; species Protopterus annectens. The sequence continues at coordinate 454,756,741 of NC_056746.1, forward strand.
TGCCCCCAAATTACCACATAGGTGGTAATCCATTAAGTACGGAAGAAATAATTAGAGATTTGGGGACCAACGTAGATAGTAATCTCTCCTTTGATAATCACGTTGCCAAAGTGGTTAGAAAGACCTTCTATATAGCCCACCTTATCATGAAAGGGTTCACATCTAGATCAAGAGAGGTCATTGTGCCCCTCTACTCGTCACTCATCAGACCCATAATTGAATACAATGCCCCTTTTGGGATGTACCTTACCCGACACCTGCAGCAACTGGAGAGACCCCAAAAGTACCTCACCAAGAGGATCATGGGCTACAAACAGATGTCCTATGCAGCTCGACTAAAGAAACTCCAGCTCTACTCAGTTGCTTACCGCCTACTCAGAGGCAATCTATGCCTGATGTACAAAGCCATGTCAAACCCAGAATTAATGGACATGCTCCACCTCAAAAAATCCAAGTCCCTTAGAGCTACATGCTCCAGGGACCTAAACCTCAGCACAAAAATAAACAGGACATGCTGGAGGGACAGATTCATTTCCCAGAGGCTCCCCTCACTCTGGAATAGAATCCCAATTCATGTTAGACATAGCCCCTCGCTGACCCTCTTCAAGCAAAATTTGGACTCGTGGATGGGAAATCGCAAATTCACCCCTGGGATCTCTCCTGTGTCCCTGCTAGACAGAGGCACAGTAAACTAATCTTAAAAGGGTACCTTCTGTGACCTACTTTACAGAGGCACAGTAGGCTGATCTAATATGGAGGCGGAAGCCAAATACACTCTGGCTAGGCTTATAAATGCCCTAGGGCAGATAGCCTAGTATCTACCTATGAACCTATGAACCTATAATACATTTTTACAAGTGTTAGAACCATATCCAATAAGACACTTAATATAACCCTCCAAACAATTCTCATATATCCAATGCTTTTATTTTTAACACAGGCATGATAGAAGTGTATTCATTTAATTCTAGAAAAATGGTGGCATTACATCTTAACTGCCACTCCAATTCTTTCCTTTCCTTTCCAGATCCAGTTGCCACACTCCATTCCTATTTTGCTTGTCAACCTTAGCCAAAATCCCAAACCTAAAACTTCTGTACTTGTCACAATTTAATGTGTGCCTGTAAAGGTCATTCTTTTGATTTTTGGTTTTAATCGCGTTTAAATGTTCATATATTCTCTTTTTAAAGGCTCTTTCTGTTTTCCCAATGTAATAACTATCACATTGGATACATATTCCAATGTAGACTACTCCTGATGTGTTTCAATTTAAATCCCTAAATCTCAAAATCATGTCCAGTGATGTTAAATATAACTGATTCTGTTCTAAAATATAAGGGCAGATATTATATATCTCCACACATTCTGGCGCCTTTGTTAAGATAATCGGAACCAAATTTCACTGAGTACTCAAATCAAAATTTCAAATTGTTGTCTGTTTTGTTCACAAATAATGGTTTGTCTCCTATTATACTATATATCGCATCATAAATTCTAAACATAGCCTAATTTCTAGTAATAATCTTTCTTATATCTTCTGAATAAGACCCATAAGGGATGATCATGGCATTTAAATTTGCATAATTTTTCAACTGAATTTTCCTTACAGAGTTTTTGAATGGTTCTTGTGTTCCTAGCAGGGGTTTGTATCTAGTATGCCATCTCTCCTTAACTTCCACAATCACTTTGTTTAATAAATATATAGGGTATCTCCTTTTTGTGAAGATTTCCAACAATTTAACAACCTCTGCCTTAATAAATTCCATATCTGAGCACATGCAAGTGGCTCTTACTAACTGTAATTTAAAAATATTCTTTTTAGTATAACTCTTTGAAGATGTCTCCTTGCTGTCAATTTTAGATTCAAATTTTTGTGTCACAAGGTTTTTAAATAATTCCACATCTAAATAACTCATGTTTAAGTCAAAATACTTGTAGGTGAAACCAAGAAAGGAAGGTAATTCATTAATGTACTTTACAAATTCATCCCTGACTTCATCTGTTTCTTCCCATAAAATAAATATATAATCCAAAAACTATAGGTACAAGTTCCAATGATTCCTGAACCAACGATTCCGAAATTACTTGTCATAATACTTGTCACAATATATTTCTTTTCCCATGCAAACATAATAATAGTTGCGCATATGTTTGGGTAGAACTAGCTCTAATTGCCCCTTCAGATATCTGCCCTTATATTTTAGGACAGAATCATTTATATTTAACATCACTGGACATACTTTTGAGATTTAGGGATGGAAACTGTAACACATCAGGAGTAGTCTACATTGGAATATATACCCAATGTGATAGTTACTACAGCGGGAAAACAGAAAGAGCCTTTAAAAAGAGAATTTACAAGCACTTAAATGCAATTAAAACCAAAAATCAAAATAATGCACTTCACAGGCACACATTAAATTGTGACAAGTACAGAGGTTTTAAGTTTGGGATTTTGGATAAAGTTGACAATCAAAATAGGAATGGTGTGTGGGAATTAGCTCTGAAATGCAAAGAACTGGAGTGGCAGTTAAGATGCAATGCCACCATTTTTCCAGGATTAAACAAATACACTTCTATTATGCCTGTGTTAAAAATAAAAGCATTAGATTTATGAGAATTGTTTGGAGTGTTATATTAAGTGTCTTACTGAATATGGTTCTACCACTTGTAAAAATTAATTCATGAAGTCTTTTTTAAATTTTTCCCATAATGACATTTTTCATAAAGAATAATAGTTTTATTTTTGTAGATTCATAAGATTATTGTTTCCAAACTTTTGGATTTTTAACATGAATGTTTAATTTGATAATACACTTTCAAATAGTGTACTTGTAACCACACTATTCTGAAAGGGCTGACTTTGGAAGCTAAGCAGGGTCAAGCCTGGTTAATTCTTGGATGGGAGACTGCCTGGTAACAGCAGAAGTTTTATTTACTTTATTTACTATAGGTTTTGTTGTAGTACAGTGTTTTAACATGCTTTTAGGAGTTTTTATTACTCAGTAACAAATAAGTACGGTGTACAATATTATTTGGTAACTTGTATATATATATATATATATATATATTCATGTATATTGTATTTTTATTTTTTGCATTAATTCATTTATGCAGTTTATGCGCATTGTTTAAAGTACCTTTAAGAAACAACAGACCATGAAATGATTATTTAATTAAGTCTTATTAATCAAAATGTATACAAATGGATAAGATCTAAATGAAGTCCAAATGTTTTGTTAGGATGAAAGTGCTAAACCTGCTCTCATGGTTTATTTTGTTATTTTATTATTTTGTGGTGTTAATAATAAAGTTCTGTTTAAATGGACTTTGGATCATTTGTTGATGGATTTCCTTTCATTGGTGGTGGATTTGAAACATATTCCATTTGCATGAGAATGTAACAATAGCTGGTGTTTTTTGTGGCTACTATATTACACTTGATTTAAGATTCAGTCTTGGATTATAGTGTGTTTATTCAGAAGACAATTTCTGTTTCATATATACTATTGAAGTAATTTATTTGCTGTTTGCTGCAAAAACACTGTGAACCATTTTTAGGTTTATTGGTTTATTTTTGCTTTCACGGGGGTTCTCCTTTTGGATTCACAGTTTTGTACTAAAGAGAACACAGTAAGAGCAGTAACAGCAGTAAATAGCAGTCCAGGACCATTTTCTGTGCCCCAGGAGGGTGCTGCTGCTCATGCTGCAAATATTTTGGATTATCAAAATGACGAAGGGAATTTAACTCAGCTTGTGAATTTATTAACTCAACAAATGACACAAATACAAGATGTACTACATTTACAAAGTGAAGTGCAACAGAAAAACACTAGGGTGGAAGTTTTGAGGGAAAATGAGCATGCCCAGGACCTAGAATTGCCATGCAACAGTCCAAGGGTGCATGTAACCCATTCAAGACTTGTAGGAAGTGCTTCCAGAAAGGAGAACAGTTTTGAGACTCAAACAAATTAAAACAATGAGTGAGAAGGTCACTGAAAACCCAATCAGTAAAAACAAAGTGAAAACTCCAGCAAAGCTAGAATTTCCACTGAGTGACCACCCAAACCTCTTGTGTTAGACACACATGGGATATATGCAAATGCTGCTTGTGCTGTGCTGATGAGGTCATAACAAGGCCGAAATATGCATATATACAGATAGTGTGGTTTGGCTTTATTGGCCGGAAATTGTCCAGTAAAATGATGAAACAAGTCATGGGCATTCAGAATCACCAATTAGCTGAAATACCTGATGTTCATAAGGGTCATTTGCATATATCCCATGTGCCTCTGACACAAGAGGTTTGGGAGGTCACTCAGTGGAAATTCTAGCTTTGTTGGAGTTTTCATTTTGTTTTTACAGACTCAAACAAATGGAAATATGGACAAAAATGAGTAAAACTGTAAATTTAGAGAATGGTTTAGTAAGAAAATTATTTTGAATACTGATACTATACCTTATCTACCTTTGACACTGAATAAGTTGATGATGGAACTAGAAAATAAATTGTTAAAGCTATGAAATTTAAAGTGTGATAACTGTTTTTTTAAATGAAAGTTTGAATGCTAAAAGGGTACCAAAAGGCCATAGGTCTTATAAGTACCCTAATGGATTGTTTTTAACTGAATTGGAAATTAATGAATTAAATGAAATGTTTGACAGGCACAGTCTAGAACTGATGCAGTGTTTTGTTAAGTTTAATACTGTGAGAATTACTGAATTATTGGAAGAAGTTCAAGTTTTAAATTTTGAAATAACAAGTGATTTACTATTTGAATTTAATGTAGACAGGTATGAAAAAGTGATTGATAAGGTTGAATATCAAGTTAAAATTAACTTTAGAAAGGAAGCAGAAGAAATTTATTAAGGGACAAGTTTGACTACCAGAACAAAACAGCATATCAATTACCTTTACAAAAGAGAGGTCAGAGAAGTAAAGAAACACATGAACAGAATGAAAATAGAGGGGAAAGTACACATTTTAACAAGGAGAATACCAGAAGTAATGTAGTTAGATCTGATACTCATGAAATTGTGGAATTTAATGAATATGAGGAAATTAATAACCAGGAGTCAGATGCATATGACCAAGCATAACCTCCCCTTAGAAGGTCTGAAAGACTAGAAAACAAAAAAAAAAGACAAACTGTTTTTTTAGACGACTCCCATCCCCAAATCAACAAATGTTTCATGGAAAAGGCAGGGGGATGGGGAAGAGATGGAACAATGTGCAACAATGGAAAAGATGAACAGTAGGAGTTATAAAATTAAGACAACAGAGAATTGGGATACTGCATACATGTGAGGGATATACAATAATTTAATTACACCAACCTAAACATAACCAATTTATTTTAACTTATTAAAAAAAGGCTTGAAATCTGTCCCTGGGAAGAGAACTGACCCAGCTGATGTTTTAACAGAATTAAATGTTTTTACAAGAAAATTAAATTTAAAGCTTCTGTTTAAAGACAAGGGTAATGGAAATGAAATTCAAACTGCGAATACTGCAGGTATATTAAAAAGAAAAAGTATATTTAACCCCCCACCCCTTCCTGTAGTGGCCACTTTTGAAAATGGATGTAACAATGACATATATCAAGTGTTAAAAATCAAAAAAGAAATACCAGAATCTAACTAGACAAGAAAATTATTTAATGAAGCTACTTAGAATTAACAGAAACTTAAGAATCATGAAATTTGACAAAGGTGGTATCACTGTTTTAGTGGACAAAATGGATTATAAAAGCTGCATGAATGCAATTTTGACTGACACACAGAAGTACTTTAGGGTTTCCATTAATGTATTTATTCTTACAGGACTCATTATTACAAGGGACTTTTAATTAGAAAATATATATTTTTTTGTATAATGAAAACAGTAATATCCATGATATTTGGAATCCTCAATGTACATAAAAGTGTAGAGAAACCTCCATACAGGTTAATTCTCTTAGCACATAACTCAATGTTCATTAGGAGTTTTTGTTGACAGAATGCTTACGGAATGTGTAACCAATGTGGAATATATACTGAAAGATTCATGACATTTTTTAAGCAAAGTGAGACAAGAATTTTATAGCGATTTTAGTAGTTTCATTACTACTGATCATACCTCTCAACCATACCGAATTCCTCTGTATTTACCAGTTTTGAGGGCAAAATAATGGGGTTCCACGAATTCCCGAGTGACCCCTTTAATTCCTGATTATTTATTTATTTTTTTTTTATTACAACTTTAAATCTATGGCTGCTGTCACCATACACCAGCCCACAGGGTGTGTGTGTGAATGACATCAGCTTCATTGGACTGTTATTTTTTATCTATTTTGGAGGGAATATAGTGCAGCAGTGCAACAATTTAAAAGTTTTCAGCAACAGACTACATGCGACTGCAGGTCAGGATGAAAAATGGCTCAGCCTCAGCAGGTAAGAAAAAAAAAAGAATTGTATGTATGCTGCTTCACTTGCTACTGTCCAGCTTTAAATAGAAATGTCATGTGTATTCCAATAACGGCAGAAGTTAAGCAGAGAGAGAGAGAGAGAGAGAGAGAGCGAGAGAGACCAGAGTCCCAGCAGTGTGTTTTTTTACAGAAATATGTTGTGGATAGAATAGAAATGCTGCCACTACTCCATTTACAGAAGTGTGTGTGTGTGTGTGTGTGTGTGTGTGTGTGTGTGTGTGTGTGTGTAGAAGTGCTGCCAGTGACAAGCTCTGATTACAAGAAATGCTACCAGTCAGTCAGAGGTCCATTTAAGAAATGCTGCTCACAGAACTGTAAAGTTCAGAGCTCTGTTTACAGATTACAAAAGTGTGTGTATGTGTGGAGCTCCATTTACAGATTACAGAAGTGTGTGTAGAGCTCCAGTCACAGAATTGAAGGTTTACAAATGTTAGAAGTTCCGTTGCCATTTGTTGTAATAGAGAAACAGAAGTAAGCACTAAGCAGAAGTGCCATATTGCAGACGTGTGTGTGTGTATGAAATGTGTGTGTAGAAGTGCTGCCAGTCAGAGCTCCATTTAAGAAGTGCTGCCAGTCAGTCAGAGCTCTGTTCACAGAGTTGTGTATTAGATCCGGTGCCGTATTACAGAAATAAGCACTACGCAGAAGAGTGTGCATGAGGCTCCAATTAAGAATTGCTGCCAGTCCAGGCAGTCCTCTCTTCACAGAAGTACAGATTTGTATGTTAGAACTTCTGTAGTGCTAGCACAGCAGAAAAGAGTGAGTCCATTCACAGAACTGTAGCACTAAGCACAGCAGAATTGTAAGGGGATGTGTAATGCTCCATTTAACAGCAGAAGAGATGTTCCATAGTAAGGGGGTGTGTAAAGCTCCGTTTAATGTTTAAGAAGTGCTGCCAGTCCAGTAAGTGTGTAAAAATCCATTTAAGAAGTGCTGCCATCTCTAAAGCTCTGTTTAAGGTGTGTATAAATCTCCATTTAGGAACTTCTGACATCTGTAAAGCTCTGTTTAAGATGTGTGTAAAGCTCTGTTTAAGAAATGCTGCCATTGTGTGTAAAGCTCTGTTTAAGAAGTGCTGCCATTGTGTGTAAATCTCAGTTTAAGAAGAGTAGAGGTGTGTGTGTGTGTGTGTGTATGTGTGTGTGTGTGTTCCTTTGCCATTTGTTGTATTACAGAAACAAGCACTAAGCAGAAGAGTGGGCATGAGGCTCCAATTAAGAATTGCTGCCAGTCCAGGCAGTCCTCTCTTCACAGAAGTACAGATTTGTATGTCAGAACTTCTGTAGTGCTAGCACAGCAGAAGAGAGTGAGTCCATTCACAGAACTGTAGCACTAAGCACAGCAGAATTGTAAGGGGATGTGTAATGCTCCATTTAACAGCAGAAGAGATGTTCCATAGTAAGGGGGTGTGTAAAGCTCTGTTTAATGTTTAAGAAGTGCTGCCAGTCCAGTAAGTGTGTAAAGCTCCATTTAAGAAGTGCTGCCATCTCTAAAGCTCTGTTTAAGGTGTGTGTAAAGCTCCATTTAAGAACTGCTGACATCTGTAAAGCTCTGTTTAAGATGTGTGCAAAGCTCTGTTTAAGAAGTGCTGCCATTGTGTGTAAAGCTCTGTTTAAGAAGTGCTGCCATTGTGTGTAAAGCTCTGTTTAAGAAGAGTAGAGGTGTGTGTGTGTGTGTGTGTGTGTGTGTGTGTGTGTGTGTGTGTGTATAAAAAATGCCCCAGTTACATATACCTGGTGGTTAGGGGTTACTCAGGCTCAAACCCTGAATCTTACAACAAGGAACAAGAGCCTGAATTCCCTACCCATACCACTTGTGATTCAATGTCTGTCCACTTGTGATTCAATGTTTGTAACGTTTGGTCTGTTCCTCTTAAAATTTGTGGTTTTCTAACAAATCATTGAGAACTGAATTCACTAATTAATGATAGCCATTTAAGTTTCAGTCTAACTATCTTGTCTTACTGTATTTTAGGAAAGGCATGGCAACAGAAAACATATTATTCTAGCAACTTTCCAAGATTATACAAGCAATGTTTAAAATCCATCCCTGGTTTTTTGGGCCTTTGTCCTCCCCCCCAAATAAATGTTGGCTTTTTCAAGATTTCTTGTGCTGCATAGTTCTTCAGGGGGTGAGAAGTTTAGTGCTACTCCTTATGCTAATTCTGTTTGTGTTGTTAGTAGCACAACAGGTAGAATACTTGCTTTTGATGCAGAAGGCTGTGGCTTCTATTCTCACAGTATGCAGATGGATTGCTGATACTGTACTATGTTGTACTTTTAAAGGGGCTGGATGCTGCAGTCCTGTGAATGTCCTCTTTGGCAGAGATACCTAGTAACTATGAACCTGTTAGCAGTTTGCTATCCTTTCCCTATTGCAATATTACCAGCTTATCATTTTCTTTAATGTAACATAGGCAATTTATTCCTCAAGGGCAACAGACACTTTATTTGTAGATGAAACAATGAAATATAAAGTTGTTTGCAAGTAGCAACCTATTCATTAGTTACAGGTCTCTTTAATGTGGAATTATAGATGACTTTTACTTCTGCAGAGATTGTGCATACTTACTTATATTGGTTTACTCCAGAAGTCTGAGTCAACTTTTATGATAGAAATGTCCTGACTTGGGCAGTTTTGTCATTATTGGTTCATGCATTTTGTTTCATTCCTTATTGGAAAAATATTCAAAACAATAAATTTAAAATGTGCTCTAACGAGTGTGCTACATTATACAAGGAATATAATTTAATACAATCAGGAAGGTGTATCAAAGTACACATGTATGTTTCATGTGCAAGGGGCCTATGATTTGAAAACAGCATAAAGGTAATCTTTATCTGCCACTACCCAGATGCATTTTCTTTGAATGTGGGTTTCAATGCTGTTTCAATGAATGTGAGTTTCAAGGGCAGATAAATTTTAATGCTAAGTCTGTTTCCATTCTGAGACTGTATTGCTTTGTTTAGCAGATGTCTATTAGTGTTTGTGTTATAAAATGTAAAATAAAAGTGTTAAATGAAATCCAAATAATCACTGTAGAAGTAAAGCAGTATGCACATTAGTGTTTATGGTAAATGAGGTGAATTAGCCAAGCAATGGGACACTGGAATGGCTGCAGGGGGGAAGGCTATGTATGGGGGCCCCATTTGACCGTGATTTTATGAGGGGGAAGGGCCGCAAACTCAAAGACAACCCCCACCCAGGACAGCACAAACTCAAGCTACCACACTGATCAGTAAGCCATGGAGAATGACTTATGGAGGTCCTAGCAAACTATAATATTCATTTGCTAAAGATAGAATATTGTCTACCATTACATGCCCTACTTTTACCACAAAAGCCACATATTGCAAGTGACCAAAAACAAAATCCTAAGATTCATCATCTTTTTCCACAATTACATAGGAGTAGGTGGAGTTACATAATTATGTATGTAAACTTTATGTTAATCAGCGTGCAGATTTGTACCTATTTTTCATGGGCCTTTGTCCAGATTTTTGATGTTTCTAGGTTGAGGGGTATACTACTGATTTGGTGGATTTGTTTTTCTCTATTCCCCATGAAGAAGGAATTGAAATGTTCCAGTAAACAATTTATGAACTAAGTATACTAGATTCCATTATGACATATTTTGTTTGTGTCTTGATGGAAATCATTTTAAAGTGTAATTATTTCTGGTTTGAAGGTGAATATTTCAGGCAGACATCTGGAGTGACAATAGGAGCTAGTTGTGCCCCACATATGCAAAGATCACTATGTATGCATGGGAAAAGAAATATATTAAGACAAGTAAGTTCATGAATCATTGGAACTTGTACCTATGTTTTTTGGATGATACACTTATTTTATGGAAAGAAACAAATGAAGTCAGGGATGAATTTGTAAAGTACATTAATGAATTACCCTCCTTTCTTGGTTTCAGTTACAAACATTCTGACTTAAACATAAGTTATTTGGATGTGGAAATATCTAAGAACCGTGTGACACAAAAATATGAATCTTAAATTCACAGGAAGGAGACATTTTCGAACAGTTATTTAGATTTTTATAGCTGCCATCTGAAATATACTAAAAATAATAAGTAATATGGTCCAAAGAACTTCTGGATAACTGAGGGTGAAGCAGTGAGATATAAACGTGCTGTAGGTTTCCCAAAACATGTTTTATCTTTATACAAATGTTTTAGAAGGAAATATGGTTTTTATCTATAGAAGAATGTTGTTTCTTAAAAGTAGTGACGTTTCCCTTTTAAGTGCATGATGGTATTAAGTTTGATTAAATCACAAAGACTATAAAAATAGGAACTTAATTCACTTGTATTGTTATAGACCTGATGAAGCTACTTTTAGCGATAGCGCTTGTCTGTTTGGAATAAAATCTATATTCAATTAATCATTTGGAGATTTTTTTGGGAAACCTACAGCACGTTTATATCTCATTGCTTCACCCTCAGTTATCCAGAAGTTCTTTGGACCATATTACTTGTGATTCTATTTTTAACTGAGGGGGTTTACCGTAGTGGTGGTTTCACACTCCTTCGCTTGACTTTGATACTAAAAATAATATTTTTAAAGCAGTTAGTGAGAACCATTAGAATTGGCTCAGATATTGATTTTTTTGAGGCAGAGGTTGTTAAATTGTTGGAAATGTTCACATAAAGGAAATACCCTATAGATTTATTAAACAAAGTGATTCCAGACATTAAGGAGGGATGGGATACTGGATAAAACCCCCTGGTAGGAATGCAAGAACCATTCAAAAACTCTGTAAAGAAATGTCCAGTCAAAAATGATGCATATGTAAGTGCCATGATCATCCCTTATGGGCCTTACTCAAAAGATATAAGGAACATTATTACTAGAAGTTGGGCTATGTTCAGAATTTATGATGAGATATATAGTGTAGTAAGAGACAAGCCATTATTTGTGAACAAAACAGGCCACAATTTAAAATGTTGGTTTGAGCACCCAGTGAAATGTGCTTCCGATTATTTTAACGAAGGCACCAGAATGTGTGGGATGTGTAATATTTGCCCTTATATTTAAAAACAGAATCAATTATATTTAACATCACTGGACATGATTTTGAGATTTAGGGATGGAAATTGTAACACATCAGGAGTAGTCTACATTGGAATATGTACCCAATGTGATGGTTACTACACTGAGAAAACAGAAAGAGCCTTTCAAAAGAGAATTTATGAGTACTTAAATGCAATTAAAACCAAAAATCAAAACAATGCACTTTACAGGTACACATTAAATTGTGACAAGTACAGAGGTTTTAAAATTTGGATTTTGGATAAGGGTGACAAGCAAAATAGAAATGGTGTATGGGAACTAGATCTGGAAAGATCTGGAAAGGAAAGAATTGGAGTGGCAGTTAGGATGTAATGCCACCATTTTCCAGGACTAAATGAACAAACTTCTATTATGCCTGTGTTAAAAATAAAAGCACTGTATTTATGAGAATTGTTTGGAGTGTTATGTTAAGTGTCTTATTGACTATGGTTCTAACACTTGTAAACATTTATTCATGAAGTCTTTTTTTAATTTTTCTAATAATGACATTTTTATTAAAATAATAGTTTATTTTTTTAGATTCATAAGATTATTGTTTCAAAGTTTTGGATTTTTATCATGAATGTTTAATTTAAGAATACATTTTCAAACAGTGTACTTGTAATCACACTATTTTGAAAGGTTTGACTTTGGAAGCTAAGCAGGGTCAGGTCAGATGAATTCTTGGATGGGAGACTGCCTGGTAACACCAGGAGTTTTTCTTTTTACTTATTTATACGTTTTGTTGTTGTACATTGTTTTAAAGTGCTTTTAGGAGTTTTTATTACACAGTGACAAAGAAGTATTTTGTAAAATATTATTTGGTCACTTGTGAATATATATATATATATATATATATATATATATATATATATATATATATATTTTTTTTTTTCACATATATTGTTGCATTTTTATTTTTGTATTAATTCATTTATGCAGTTTACTCACATTGTTTAACGTACCTTTAAGAAACAATAGACCATGAAATGATTATTTAATTAAGTCTTATTAACCATAGGGTATAAAAATTGATGAGAGTTAAAAGACAGCAGGTTCTGAAGAAGTCCAAATGTTTTGTTAGGACGAAAGCTCTAAACCTGCTTTCATGCTTTACTTTATTATTTTATTTTTCGGTGGTGTTAATAATAAAGTTCTGTTTTAATGGACTTTGGATCATTTGTTGGTGGACTTCCTTTCATCTGTGGTGGCTTTAAAACATATTCCATTTGCATGGGAATATAACAATAGCTGGTGTCTTTTTGTGGCTACTATACTGGACTTGAATTAAGATTCAGTCTTGGATTATAGTGAGTTTATTCAAAAGACAATTTCTGTTCCATATGTACTGTTGAAGTAATTTATTTGCTATTTGCTACTCAAACACTGTGAACTGTTTTTAGGTTTATTGGTTTATTTTTGTTTTCACGGAGGTTCTCCTTTTGGATTCACTGATTTAGAGACTAATTTATTAAAAAGATTTTTAATAGCTTTCTTATTTTAAAAATAAGGGCATCAGTAATGACTCTAGCAGTTGGTAATAAGGGTTTAAGGCTGTGAGCTGCAATTATTCTGGTAAAGGATTTGATTCTCGCAGTTCTAATTTGCTTGCTGTGTGGTCTTAAGCAAGTCACTTAACCAGACATTGCTGTCAGTGTGCCTCTAAAAGGAAGTGTGTGTCCAAATGGGCCACAACAGTTAACACATTTGTGTTATCAGAGCACAGCAAAATTTTGTTAGAAGTCGATAAATAGAAAAGGCAGTTATTTTATGTTTACATTTACCATTTTCTACAATATGCACAATAGTTTTATATGACTTTTATGACGTGCACATAGCATGCATATGATAAAACAGATTCTGCAGTACAGCAAAAGTCAATTACTTGAGAAGTGGAGTGAAATTTCATTGTGACATGTGGGTCAACATGAGTCATACTACTACCTGAAGAAGCAGGCAGTGAAGATAATTTAACAAAATTCAGGATATCATGGAAGAGGCTTAGTTATTTAATGGTTAATGATTATGGAACATGAAAAACAAAAGGGACACTTGCATTTTGCTTAAGAAAATAGCAGCTATAAAATACATGATTTTAATACATGGTAGGATCAAAAGAAGGACAAATGTAAGTTGTAGCTTGGCTTGTGGAAGTACAGAGCAGTGAATGTAAAGCAAAAGTCATCAAATTTAAAACTTTGCTTCTGTGACATGAAGTTAAGCAGGCAGGTATTTCTGAAGGTAGTACAGGTAAATGAGAGATGCATTTATTCTCAGTAAAAATGGGGAGATTGTATAAGGTACAGTGTTATGGAACTTTTAACATAGCTAGCAGCAAAGTTAGGACAATATGAAACATTATCGTAAGCTGAGTGCAATGTAATTTCCTAAAAAGAATATATTTCCAGTTATTTGTAAATTTCCTTGCTACATTGTGTCCTGCTTTAATAGCCTGATCATATGCTGACCAAATGGTCGAATGATGGCAAATATTCTCATATCTATATTTTGAAATTAGAGTATAAGAATTTGAAATGGTCTTTTAGAAAAAAAAGTGCTGTTAACGGTTTTGGAAAAATAATACTTTTACTGACTTTTTACCATATTTAAATTTAGCCTTTGAAGTATTCCATATCATATTTAAGATAGGTAGGTAACCTTTTTGCAATGCCATATCAGTTCTTAAACAAGTAGTTGTATTCTATTTTTAGAGATGAAGTCCCAAACTAATTTGTTTTAGGAAGTGGATAATCATTTTTAATTGCCTTTGACAATGTGTGAATTTAAATCAATCTTTTGGAAAAGGGCAAAGGAGTAATCAGTATTTCATGGCTTCATTCATTTTTGCTGTGTTACTGTTAAGCCTGAAAATAAACTATGAACTTTTAATTTCTTATCAAAAAAAATGGAATGCCTGGGGTGGGGGTTGATCTATATGTGCTCACACATTTAGAACAAATATGCATCATCCATGTCAGCTTCTGCAAGTATCTTTTTCTCCTCAATAGTTTTTAACTTCCAATTTGATTTAACAATGATATATAAAGCGTGAAAATCTGGTAGTTTAACACCACCATGTTTTTAGGGCAATATTACTCTGTAATATCTAAACTAATTTAAGGGACCAGTTAAACTTAACAAATGAAGAGTGAATTGATTTAAACAATTTAATTGGCATATTATAGCAAGTAGACTTAACACAGAAAAGCATTTTAGAGTATATATTAATTTTGATTACAGCCACTTTGCATAAGAAAGACATTTTTTTTGCTTGACCCATCTGTTATGTCTCTCTTTATAGATTAACAAATATTTTAATAAAGTGCTTTCTTAAAAAGACATTCCTAAGTATTTAAAACTATTTGATTTTTATGCCTTGTAGGTCAGCTAGAGAAATATAGGAGGAATTTTTACTTAATGGAAAAAAATAACTGACTTCTATACGTTTAAAACTGTACTTTGACTTATTAGAATATAGTACTCTTTTCTATAATTTTTGTTGTGCTGGTATTTAGACATATGAAATATACATATATTATGATAATTTGCAAATGCTGTTAAAAGTATTTTGAAATCTATAAATTAAGGTAAATTCTAATACGTTCATACATAATGAATAAGTCCTTTTGGACCTCATGGTATCAATGGCATATGTCCACACTGGATCTACCAGCCATCATCCTACTCCTAGATTATTCCAGTATATGCTAGGTGCAGTTGTGGAAACTATGGGTGTCCTGGGGAGTTGGCCATAGGTACTTTCATTTATTTATTTATTTTATTTAACATTTTATTTAACATTTGTTAACCGGGCTAGTCCAGCTGGATATATTTCCATTTTCAGCAGAGGCCCGAGGAGAAAAGCTTCAATTGTAAAACATACCACCACCACACCAAAAGGTTTAAAATAGTTCATCCATCAGGGTTCTTTTTATTTGCCCTATCCACTTTCTTTTTCCCCACTCCCCAAGCTCATCCACTATGTCTGAGAATAACACCCCTCTATGGACCACACCCCCCTTAGGTATCGTCATGGACAAGTAACCTCCCTCCCTTCCTTCTAGCTGCTCCATCAGTTGATTGAGTTGCTAACTACACCCAGGTCAACTGGGCTATAGTTAGAGCTTTATTCCTCTATGCCACCAGATCATATTTTTATTTAATACTTGTTGCATATGATATGCATTATTTACACAGCATGTGTACATGGATTTTTAAACAGAACTCTTAATATGTTTATTTATTTTACATTTGTTGACCAGGAAAGTCTGACTGGATATATGTCCATTTTCAGTGGAGGCCCAGGGAGAAAAGCTCCATACAGAACACAATAAGACAGAACAGCACAATACAATATGAAATACAATAGAGAAATACAATGCAGAGAAACTGTTACATATTTACATATTAAAACCATTCCACTATTAGTATAATTCTAGATAGAGGTTATACAATATATATGTAGGTCATTTTCCAAGTTCCCAGCCCCAACATTCAACAAGCTCATATATATTTTTGTGTCTCTTTATAGGTTACTTAAAATACATACTAGACTTTACTTAATCAACAAGTTTGTACAGAGTAACTTGGTTAGGATTCAGTGGCAATGCAAGGAGACCCTAACTGGGCAAACAGTAGATGAGTGTGGGGATTAGTCAGGGGTAGAGCAAGGACAGAGCCATTGCATTGTGAAGTATTGATTAATGTTTTTTTAATTGGGTTGAAGAGGGCTGTAAGGTTAGTTCTGTAGGAAAAGAGTTCCAGGCTTTACCAAATGAGTTGGTAAACAGTGCTTCCCCAGTTAAGTTGTTTGCTTTGAAGATGAAAGCAAGCATTTTGTTGGAGGATCTAATAGTTTTACGGTTCTGGTAGGGGGTGATGAGAGTTTTAAGACTGGGTGTCTGTTCTGGCTGGTAGAGAATTTTGTGGACAGTTACTAGTTGGTTAGCCAGTAGAAGGTTAGGTAGTTCAAGCCAGCCTAGTAGTTTGAGGTTAAGGCATTGTTGTAAAAACATTCAGAAAAAAAACAAATGTAATCGTAACTAATCTAGAAATGCAATGTTTATTTTGTCAACTGCTTTAGATGTATCAACTGTTAGAGCAGATATACTGTTCCTATATGTCTGCCTCAATATTTGAAAAGTTTCACATGGGATAGTTTGATCATTTGTCTTCTTTAAATAAAACCAGACTGACAAGGAGAAATTATATGAGGTAAGATGTAGTTTAACCTATATGCTAAAACTGCAGCATATACTTTAATATCTAGATTCATAAGAACATTGGTCTATAAACCGTAGCTTCAGATAAGTCTGTATTTGTTTTTAAAGATTATGATCATGTTAGATTTATTTAAAGGACAACAATGGGATTCTATTATTAAATGCTCAACTTCTCTGTCCTTTTTCTCCATATTTATTGTCCCTGCTATGAATAAACAGCAACACAGCATTTGAAATATTTTAAATTGACTGTTTCTCTCCACTAGAACATCACCTTACTGTACTGTGGTGGTTTCACTTTCAATAAAAAATTAATCCCACCCTGGAAAAGTCTCCAATTCATTGATGTCATCAAGGCCACTGAATACAGGTAGTTTTCTGGCCAATTCCCTCCCCAAACTGACATCACCATGACCGTCCTAAAAACCCACCCATGCTGTAATGTCACAGCTCCCTGGTCCTTCCCCTACCCATACAAAAAGTAAAGGCTAGAACAAGAAAACAGTACATGAGTCAAGTCTCCTGTTGTGATCTGTCAACCACAGCAGGTAATAGCTCAAATTTCCATTAGCACTTTGACAGCTAGGAAAGTTAGGTATGAAGAGGGATGAGAGATGAGTCAAAGTACTACAATTCAAGCTTCAAAAAAAAATGCAGTTTAACCATTCTAATAAGAAGCAGCAGTAAAAAGCATTTTGAAAGTCTGTTCTGTGGCATTTGCACTGTTTTTGTTGTAAGTAGTCATTGAATGACATGAAATGTTACTTAAAACTAATTGACTAAAAGACCGCAGTGTATGCATGCAAAATCAATGCAGTGACGGGAGCTTTAGGAAGAAAGAGGCCTGCGTGATGTACATTTGTACAGATAGACACTGCATTGTGGGATACCTAGAGGTAGAGTAAACAATCAGAATTACTTCTAGATGCCAGACCCCATGTGGTCAGACTCAGAAATTAGTTATAAAAATATTTAAAAACCTGTAAATAGTCCCAGAGTGGTATTAAAATGTAGGAAACACCAAACCATGATGAAATAAACATATTCTTTGAGTCTGTGGGTGTGGTTCTCCTTTAAATAGGGATCCAGTATGCCATTTAGTATCATCTATCACATTTAGCAATAGTTTTAATAGTAAATGAAAATAATTAATACAATTCTGGCATAAAATCACCTGGAGATCTGCAATTTTTAAATTGATTTATCACTTTTTTAATTTCTAGAGCTTGGACTGGTTAAGAAATAGATACTTTTTGTTCAGAATCTAATGAAAGGAAAATAATTTGGCTTGAGTAATTATTTATGTCAGCCCTTGCAATATTATTTGGACAATCATTATAAAGACTTTTGAATGTACAGTGAATCTAAGCAATATATATATCATCTTTTGAACAAACTGTTTTATCTCATACTTTGAATCCTGATTTATTTGTACGTGCATTTTATGATTTTTTAACTGCTGAAAAATCAAAGAATAATATGCATCACATATTTAGTTTATGTTTATAATAATGTTAAATTAATAAAGTTTGAACCTTAAAAATTATTGTCAAGCTCACAGTATAATTACAGCATTAATACAGTTGAATCCAGCTCCATAGCACAACAGTATAATGCCCTAACTTCACCCCAGATGACCTATTTTCAACAAGTGCTTCTGGTGCTGGAGGGAACAGGTTGGGAAAATGGAAGTGGGTGGCCATGCTGGTTTGCCCATACTGGAGGGGGGTGGTCAGAGACTGGTTGACCAGCTATGCTGATGACAATTGCAGGAATGTAGGTGTATCACCAACAGCATGAAGATCTTGGTGTGTTCCCACTGTAAGTGGTTTGGCTCTTGACTGGGAGGTTGTACATGAATAGAAGTACACATGCACCTCCCAAGGCAGCTGTATTGTATGCTACCATATGGTATGGATAGGAAAGTCCACAAGACATGCAAATTGGCCATTTCATAACACCTAACTATTGCCTTTGCCAGGGAATGAATGGCCTGGAGGGCTTTGACACTGATGGAGGAATGAATGGGCCACTGGGGTACAGGAAGGGCAGCCAGTGGGATGAGTGTGTAATTGCAACAAATAATCAAAATAAATAATACAGTTAATGTCATGAAAACTTGGCATGTCTGTCACTTTGTTATAGTAGCAACACATAGCCATATCGATATTTTAAAATCTTCACAAGTTGTTTATTTTTAAGTCAACAAACTTGAAACACATTTCATTTGTTGCCATACTGCTTTCAAAGCACCAAGTAAGTCCATTTCACAGAGCAATATAATTGATCAAGAGTTGCTTTTTCACTAAATGGCAGCTCCATGTGGTGCCATTCATAATTTTCTGTAACATCTCCTTTTCACTTATTTCAAATCTAAAGTCAGCATCTTGGACACAACAGGCAACTGTAACACATAGCATCAAAATCAGGTAAAAGACACTCTATACATACAAAAATATACTTTAATTCACTTTTACTTAACAGAGCAGTCAAAGGGATTAACCAACCTTTTGAAGCATTCATTGCAAGACTTCCTCCAGTGTGTATTAAATGTTTGACACCTAGTCTTATTATTAGTTTTATATACTTTATTTGTGATGTTGCATTTTTAAATGTTTGTCGTATGTGAATTACATTGATTTTATGTATAGTACTTAAGCACCTTAATAAATTAAGGCAAAAACTTTTCCTCTGATTTATGTAACTTAAGATGTTCAAAACTAACCAAGCCCTATTATGCCACTTCGTGTTTGCAATTAACAGTATCAAGCAGTGGTCTAAGATAAAAAACGCAGAGTTGCTGTTAAGAACAATTTGTTTTCTACAAGAGCACTTGTTAAATGATTTGAGTATGGAAGTCATTTTACATCAGTCTGAAACACCAAAGAGTCACATTTGATACCTAAGCAAAAAATATATATGGTAGCAGGATAAAGGTTGGTAAAACAAAAATAAGAATAAAATAAATGAAGAAATACCAAACCAACAGGCTAAAATCCAGGAACTTCAATAGATGTATCCGAAACAGTGGTAAGCACTTTCACGGTGACCACACCACTTCATCAGACAACATTAACTAAGAAATACAAGTCTTTTATACAAAGTGTAACCAATAAAAAGCCATTAATTATGACGTCATCAAAAAGTTACAATTTTTTTTAAAAAGAACGCATACTGCAGAAAACACATTCATATATCATGAATAAAAACAGCAAACATATTGCACTTATAAAAATATATATATATAAAAAACATATTATTTATGTCTAAGTCTATGTCCTTTCAGGAAGGGTTTCAGTGAAAAAAAAAACATTTAGACCAGGTTTTTTTTCTGCATTCAACAATAAAATCCGCTTCTGTTCTATAGTTTTACCTCCTCTCAAATTAGTGTCTAAAACTCGCAATACAAAGAACCTAAATGAGTGCGCAGTACCATGGCTCATAATATGTGCTGCTAAGGCATTACTATCTTTTTTATTCTTTGTCTCTCTGATGTTCAAGGGCCCTATCCTTAAAGGGTCTATTTGTCTTGCCAACATAAAATGCATGACATAGCTGACAGAAAGAAAAATATACAAGGTTACACATTTTGCAGTCAGCATAAAAATCAACATTAATTGTGAATCTTAAAACTGGGTGTGTGTATGACTGACAGGTAAAAATAAATTTATAGGCTGAACAACTTCTGCAAGGAAAAGTACCAATCCTGTCAGATAATGGGTTATAAGCCATGGTACTGCACACTCATTTAGGTTCTTTGTATTGCAAGTTTTAGACACTAATTTAAGAGGAGGTGATTTTAAAAACCACATTGAAACTATAGAACAGAAGCCTGTTGGTTTGGTATTTCTTCATTTATTTTATTACATTTGATAGCTAATTTGCTCACAGTATTTAAAAAACTGAAAAAATATAACATACTCTACCCAATAAAAGTAAATTAAAATGATAATGAAGTACTTGGAAACAGAAACCACAATGAACAGTTTCAAAATGGTGACCAAAATGTCATGGGCATGTGCTAGATAATGCTAAAGGACCAGCACTGAGAGACCTACATTTGCCCCTTGTAAAGAAATCTATGAGTGCTTGAAAACTGTCTGGGTAACTGGCACTGGTTACTACTATAAGAATCTTCTCACTGAGAAAAATCGTCCATGCCCTCTCCAACCTTACCCTTGTGACTCTAAGATACTCCAGGATCTGTAAACTTTATTGATTAACATTAGGAATGAAATTTACCAGTTTGGCCTGCTTTGATAATAACATTAATCTTTATGGTCCTGTCTTACTTTCTAGGTCATAGATTCAAAAGGAAAATGTCTGCTTACCTTATCCAAGCTGGAGTCCTCTTTCTAGAAAGATAAAATGAAAAGAAGTACATGAGTTTTGCAAGTAATGTTGTGGAGAAATAAAATGCTCATTTTTATTCTTGGTGACAACATAATTCATGTATTATGCAGATAATATTTACTATGTAATATAAATTTCAGCCAGTGAAATAGAATAGCTGTCATTTTTCTAGAAAGGACATCACAGTTCTAACAATCCAGTTATGCATCCATTGCATGGCTCTTCAAAATGTACAAGAATTTTCAAAGAAATCCTGTCAATTGCCCCTTAATGAAATATTTCACAATTCTTCATTCTGCAGCAGAAAGTATGATGTTCCTCTGCTTGTCTACCCAGGTTATCTGTTGATTTCTCTGATGCCAAGTCATAAAATCAATGAATTCCATTTTAAAAACAGTTGCTACAGAAACATCATGCTACTAATATCTTTTCTGCTCTCCCAAATACCACTCAAGTGGAACAGCACTACAGCTTACTGTCTACAATGCCCATTACACTGAGAAGCCCCAGCTACTCCTTACAAGTAATTTCAGATGTAGAGATTCTGAATGTAAACTCCTGGGTCAATCAAATGTACTTTGAAACAAAATAAAATACTCCAAAAACGTTCTTTGATGAGTGCTTTCATTTTACTTGTAAAAAGTTCTTCAGATAAGTTCAACCTTTACAAACTTCTTATATACCCTGGTCTTGTCAAATGACCTCAAGCCTCCTATCTCACGCAACAGATTTAAAGTGACAACACCTTAGTTACATGCAAAAACAATATTAAATGTAAAACATACTTAAAAGCAATTTTCTAAACCTTTTTATATGTAAAACAATCTTAAATCTTAAAATATCCCTTGTATAAAAATCCCTCATTGTGACACAGATTTTATAACAATTATAACACATCCACAATGTTTATCTTTGCAGTGCCTTTATTTTTAATAAACAGCTTATGGAAGTTTGTTCATTTAAGTCTTGCCATATACTAGCATTTAAAGTCAATTGTCAGTAAAGTTCTCTTTTCTCCAGTATAGTGGCCAGGGCCCTCCGTGTTTATTATTAAGATTCTCTGTAATGACAAACTTCAAATGATGGCCAGGGTGAGCTTTTAGATGTTTAACCAGAGCATTATTTTCATTTTTTCTCTTTTTTTTTGTACCAAATAGTCGTCAAACGTTGAATACAATTTTCTAAAGAACCTAAAGCATTTGTACCTTTCACCACAACAAAAGAATTAGAGTATATTTGTGTTAATTTGCTTGCTTTACTGCTGTTTACAAACCTACTGAAAAATGTACCTATCTGTAGCATGACACTGAATTTGTGTTCTCATCTAGAAATTCTTAGTGGACCTAGTTGAAAAATGTTTTTAATCAATGTCTGTATGTCTTGTAAATTGTCTTTTTGGAGCTTTTCTCCCCGAACCTCCACTGAAAATGGACATGTATCCAGATGGACTATCCCGGTTAATAAATGTAAAATAAAATAAATAAATCATATATATACGTTCATATATATATATAGTCTTTCAATTTCCACTTCGTTTTTCCGATATAGTATCCTGAACATTCTTGGTATAAATCAGTATATACAACTCCCTGTGTCTGACAGTTGAGTGTGCCATGAATATGAACTGCATAATCTTTTATTTTAAAATGGTTACAGTCGTGTGTGTATTGCAAGAAGAGCATCTTCCACATTTACTCATTCTATTGGGGCTGTTATTATTCTGTCTAGTATCAAAGGCTTCAACAGTGTTATTTAAATTGTGACCCTTTTTATATACTATGTGTAGTCTGGGTCCAATTTTTTTCTAGGAATTCATTGTTCTCTCCCAGAATCTGCTAATTCTTTTTAATGGTATTTTTAATGACATAACTGTCAGTACTGAAAATAATTTATAAAAAGAGTTCCCAAAGTTTTGGCCCTCAGAATTGTTCAAAGCTGTACTATCACAATAATGTGTAGTAGCTGTTATATTTTGTTCATCTCCACTTTTATCTACCTGTATTACTGTTTTCAGATGTATGTTTGCTTGCAGGCCTTCTGACTTCTTTGAAGACAAAACCTTCCAGCTGCTCATAATAACTAATGGCAATTTAGGTCTGATTGAGAAAAATCAGACAGGGTTTGGGACTGTCGTCAAATGACAGCCAGCTGTCCTTCTCTAGGGAACAACATTTAGTGATGGAAGATGTGAAACATATGTGTGCTTGTTTCATGTCATGCAATAAACATCTGTCATGTCCCATCCCCTGTCTTAGAACTGTCACTGCACTTTGTGGTGGTTGTACCTCCACCAGGGATTTGAACAGATTGTCAGGAGCCCTACACAGTCTCCATCAAGGCAGGAAAGTTAGCCTAATCCTATTCTACTTAGGAAAACCTTCTGGTAGCCTGGGCTCATTCTTCACACTGAGTCATCAAAGGCAGAAATTAATGTCCTGCCTCATTGCATAGATCCAGGCAAGATAATGGAATTTCTGAATTTTGCAACCTTTGGGCAAATCACAACACAGTTGCTAGCAGACCTTTAGTGGTCTATTATCTCTTTGCATTATGAGTATAAAAGGAAGGACTCATTTAAACAAAATACTTTTATTACTGACTGAATTTTTGTGATCTTTATTAGTGAACTTTGCATGGTTTCTATTATATGGAGAATAAATTAAGGAGGAGAATGGAAAAAGGCATCTTAATTACTCTAATAGCATCACTCTTCAAAATGAAAGATAAGTGTTGTTGAATTTACATGATGTTGGTTGCACTACTATGGTGCAGTAAATACAAGAGAACGCCATTTATGATCTTTTGACAATTTTCTGGTGAGCAAAGGGACCCTATCTACAGAAGTCTTCTCCTCCTATAATAATGGTCCTGGACAGAGGTCTTCAGCTGTTTCAATGAGACTGCCTTCTTGCCTTTGGTCTGCCCACAATCATTGAAGATCTATTCATAAATGGATGGAGCCACTCTCACTCCATTCTTTTCTGCTGAACAAGCACAATTAAAATGAGTAAGGGAGTGAGCCATCACACTGTATAGCACATCAGAAATTATATGAAAGAGAACCGAAATAGCACAGACCCCCAAAAAAAGGAAAAGATGGACAGCAGTTTCCCTGTTGAGTAAGATATTCCTGAAGACATGCAGTTATGTATTTGCATCATAACTATTCCATCTTTTTTCAGATACTCTCAGTCAATAGGACTGTCTCTTGGGGAATAGGAAATGAAGTGTACCCATATGGGTATTAGTTAAACTAACTACAGCAATCTGTGTATTTATGTATTTAATTTACATACTAACTTCTTGGTGGTCCGAAAGACCATTTTCACCTAATCTTCAAGTATGATGTAACATGCAGAATAAGAAGTAAAGCATTTTGCAACAAAGATTGTCACATTAGAAAACATCATGTCAGCAAAAGGGTACTCACATTGTAACACTTACATAACAGGACAGAGAGCAATAAGTAAAGTACAGTTGTGCAAGTAAACTTACTATAACAGTTGGTCTTTGAAGAGATCACTAGTGCTGTAGCCTAAGCCGTATGGGTTATATCAATCCAACGATATGACAACTGGCAGCCATCTCAATCTTCAAGGCACCTTCCACACACCCTAACCACTGAAGGGTTTGAGGACAGCCATATAAAGTCAGCGGCTAAAATGATAACATACCTCTCAACTGTCCAGATTTTCACAGAATGTCCAGATTTTTGGCTCATATTTTAAGTCCGTTCCCTATAAAATTTGAGGTTTTCTGGCAAATCACTGAGGATAAAATTTACTAAATAATAACATAAATTTGACTTTCATGCTGCATACCCTTCAGAAAATACATGTTGGTGAAAATTTTGTTATTCTAACAACCTTCTAAGTTTATAACAGCAATATTTAAAATCGGTCCCCATTTGTGGGCCCCACTTATTTTTGGCTCTGCCTAGATTTTTGTGCTAACAGACTTAGACATATGGACAATAAACCTTCAGAGCTTTCTTGCCTCAAAGTAAGGGAGACTACAGTCTCTAGTATTAGGTATATTTCAGGCAAAAAGAAAATAAATAAAACACATACATATATACATATATATATATATATATATATATATATATATATATATATAGATCCATGTCAGAAGATCGAAGTTTCAGAAAGATGAACTTCATACAGTTGAGACCATAAGATTTAATTTCCAAAACATCGAACAAGATAAGACAAAACAACAAAAATCTATGTTTTTGCAGGGGGGCTACAATCCCAAGACCCCATGCATGAAATAAGCCCTGACCTTACTGCCTAGAACTGACTTTTTAGTATGCAAATAACAGAGTACAAAAGCATGAGACAAACATTTGAGAACTGTCTGTTTTGACATTGATTGTCCCTTCTGCTTACCTTCATAGAAAATAAACAGTTGATCCAAAATTCTAAAGGTCTTACTCTTACCAAGATAGTATCTGACTTGCCTATGAACATACAGAATATGTAAAATCTTTTCTCCTTTATTTTTTGGATCTGGAAAAAAGACAACGAGATGAAAAGCTTAATCCAGTGTAAACTCTAATACCACATTAGACATAAATAATGGATTTATTCTCAGAGATACCATATCCTTATGAAAAATGAGATAAAGTTAACTTACTGTGGACAGCTTGTAACTCAGATACTCTTCCTGCAGAGGTCAGAAGAATGTGTAGTACTGCTTTTCAAGTTAAGAACTTCAGTTCTGCCTGGTGAGCTAGTTAAAATGGAAGAAGTGCAAGTTTCCCTACAACAAAACCAAGATCACAAAAAGAAGCCATCTGTCTTATAGGCGGACAAATATGAAGAACCCTTTCAAAAACTGATTGATTTGAGGCTTTGTAGAAAGGTGTGTGGGGGGGTCTAACAGCAGACAAGCATAGAAGACCAAGGGATAACTCTTGATAGAAGAATAAGAAAGGCCAGTGGATAATAACTCACACAAATAGTGAAGAATCAGAGGCTTCTGGACCTTAAAAGGGTTGTGGGTTTTAGTTTAGCATCAACAAAATATCTTTTCCACTTACACATACATTTTTCTAGTAGTACGTTTCCTGGCTCCTTTAATGCATAAATTAATTGCACATACTCAGAAAACAGATGCCTAAAAGATATTACAACATTATAATCCAGGCAGTCAACTGAAGAACTTTTAGGTTAGGGTGTACTATACACCTACTGTCTTGTGTTAGTAAGTCCATTCTGTGAAGAAGTCTAAGGTAACTGCCACTGACTATTTCCAATAAAACGGGAAAACTTAGTTACCTGGGCCAGAAGAAAGTTACTGCCATTATCTTTGGGGATGCTGTCTGAAGCTTTAGAATGAGCCTTGAAATCAGCGGAAAGGGTGGAAAGGTATTAGGGAACATTTCCACCCATGGGAATGAGATGGCATTTATCTTCCAGGTGTGAATCCTGGAACAGAATTTCTTTAGCTGTCTGTTGTAAATGGAAACAAACAGATCTGTTTGAGGAGCATCACACAGTGGGATCACTGGTTTCAGTTTCCATTTGTGAGGATCTGTCCTGGTCTTGTTTAGCTTGTATGGGATAATGTTTTGCTCTAATGAAATGTAAGTAGTCTGAATGGAAAGACTTGAGCTGGGTTGTTAGTTTCCCAACTATCATAATCAGTCTGCAAACAGGATAATGAGAAGTTATGTACCTACCATAACGTTCCATGTTAGTTGTCTTCTCTCGCCTTCTTTCTTGCTTGATGGGTTCGGAGCCGATCCTCGGCTCCGACTCGGCACTTTGCTAAGCTCGAGAGTCACTTTTACCAGATCGAGGCAGCCCCATATCCCATGATGCAAGGCAGTAAGTACCCAGATCTCGTTTGGTACCTATAGGCAATAACACCTAGCACAAAAAACTTCCCAGAAGGAAAGAAAAGCAAAAAGCCTAAAGGATGGGCTATAAGAAAGACCAGACAACTAGCTGGTCTTAAGAAGCAATCTTCCATATAGGGAGAAAAAAAGGTCTGTCCAGGCCAGGGGGCAGGAGGGAGGGTCGCAAGAAAGAAGGCGAGAGAAGACAACTAACATGGAACGTTATGGTAGGTACATAACTTCTCAATGTTAAGTTGTCAATCTCGCCTTCATTCTTGCTTGATGGGACCGCGTCCCTAGCACCTCTATCCTGGGTGGCTCACTGGAACAGACTCTTGAGAACTGTAGAGCCAAAACTGGCTCTATCCCTAGAGGCCAAATCCAATTTGTAATGAGAAACAAAGGTATGAGGAGTGGCCCAAGTGGCTGCTGCACAAATAGTGTCTAATGGAAGTCTAGCTTGAAAAGCTGTGGAAGTGGCTAAGCTTCTGGTTTAATGCGCTTTCGGTTTTGAGCACAGCTGTTTTCCCCTGAGCTGATAGATTTCGGAGATGGTGGAAGAAAGCCATCTAGATAAGGTCACTTTGGAGACAGGAAGGCCTTTCTTATTTTCAGCATAAGAAAGAAAGAGCTGATCGGATTTCCTGAATTGTTTTGTTCTGTCCAAATAATATCTGAGTTGGCGGTGAACATCAAGATAATGTAATTTTTGTTCCGATCTGTTTGAGTAATTAGGGAAAAATACAGGGAGGTCAACAGATTGGTTCAAATTATTTTTCGAGGCCACCTTAGGCAAAAAGGTTGGATTAGTTCTTAAGGATACCCTGTCTTTGTGGAAGACCAAATAAGGGGGACGAACAGAGAGAGCATGAAGTTCTGACACTCTCCTTGCCGAGGTAATAGCAACAAGGAAGAGTGTTTTCCATGAAAGAAACTTCAGGGAACATGAAACAGATGGCTCGAAGGGAGGAAGAATTAAGGATGTCAGCACCAGATTTAGGTCCCATTAAGGAGGAGGACTCCTGACTGGAGGTTTAAGGAGAAAAATTCCCTTTAGAAAGGCTCTACAAAGCCTGTGGGACATAATGTTGTGATCTGCAAACCCGACATGAAAGTTCGAAATAGCGGCCAACTGAACTTTGACCGTGGAATATGAAGAGCCCGAGTGAAAGATTTCCGCTAAGAAATCCAAAACTGCATGAACAGGGGCAGTAAAGGGATCTATATTTTTAGCCCTTGCCCAACAACAGAAGCGTTTCCACTTGCTGGTATAAATCCTTCTAGTAGAGGATTTAAGGGAAGCCACTATGATATCCTTAACAGGATTAGAGATCATAGGAAGCCTGGCTAAGGAAGGAAGTGGAGCAACCAAGCTGTGAGGTTGAGAGAAGGAATAGACCGATGCAGCTGACCCAATTGGTGAATCAGAAGGTCTGGCACTGGGTCCAGATGCCAAGGCTGCACCAATAGGTGACGATGGAGGAACGGGAACCAAATCTGTCGAGGCCAATAGGGAGCAATGAGAATCATTTTGGCTCTCAAAAAGGTGGCTTTCTGGAGTACTTGTGGAATCAACGGAAAGGGAGGAAAGGCATAAAGAAGTCCCTGGGGCCAATCCTGGGTTAGAGCATCTCTGGGGGGATAGCCTGGCAGTGGGAAGAGAGAAAAGAAGTCTGGGCATTTGCTGTTTTGGGGAGTAGCAAAAAGATCGCAACATGGGCGGCCCCATTCTAGAAAAATCTCCTCCACTATAGATTGTTTGAGAGACCACTCGTGAGGCATGAGAATAGCTCTGCTCAATCTGTCCGCCAGAATGTTGGTTTTCCCAGGGACATGCGTTGCTACCAGAAACCGATGAGAGGAGATCGCCCTTTGCCAAAGTCTGAGAGCTTCTCGACACAAGGGGTAGGACTTGGTTCCGCCCTGTTTGTTGATATACCATACTACAGATATGTTGTCTGTGTGAACTGCAATTGTTCCCAAGGGAAGAAAGTCGTTGAGGGCTTGCAACGTCAAAAGCACTGCTCTCATCTCTAGGACATTTATGTGCAGGTGGTATTCGAACGGTTGCCACGTCCCATGAACCATCCTGCCCTGATAATGACCTCCCCACCCGATCAGGGAGGCGTCCATAGTGACTGTGGCTACCGGGGCCGGGGATACAAAGGGTCTGCCTTGATGAATCTGGGGAGAAGAAATCCACCATGATAGATGATTCTTGCAAATTTGTGTCACCAGGATTTGGTGACGCATGGGAAGTTGTTGGTAAGACCACTGGGTGAACAACATCCATTGAAGAAGACGCATGTAGAAGCGGGCCAAGGGAAGAAGGGTAATGGCCGCAGCCATGAGGCCCAACACCTTCAGAACCATTCTGGCCTGCACCTTTTCGCTGGCAAGGATGATCCGCACGTGAGTTTGGATATCTGAGATTCTTTGGTCTGTGAGGGTTGCTGACATCCGAACAGTGTTTAAGTTTGCGCCTATGAAAGTAATAGACTGGCAGGGCAATAAGGAGGATTTTTCGTAGTTGATCGAAATTCCTAATTGAGTGCAGAGATTTAGGGTGTAATCCCTGGCTTGGAGAAGTTGATGCCTGGTGGTGGCTGAAAGGAGCCAGTCGTCGAGATACGGAAACACCTGGAATCTTTGACGTCTCAGGTGAGCCGTGACCACTGACATACATTTGGTGAACACTCTGGGGGCTGTAGTGAGACCAAAGGGCAGGGCTCTGAATTGAAAATGACTGGACCCCAGCCGAAAGCGGAGAAACCTTCTGGAGCGTCTGTGAATTTTTATGTGATAGTACGCGTCCTGAAGGTCTATTGAGCACATCCAGTTGTCCTTGTCTAGGAAGGGCAAAATTGATTGAAGTGTGACCATTCGAAATCTTGTCTTTCTCACAGACTTGTTGAGTCTGCTGAGATTCAATATTGGTCTCCAGTCTCCCGTCTTTTTGGGGACCAAAAAGAATCTTGAGTAGATTCCGGGCTCTGAATGGTCTGTTGTAACTGGCTGAATGGCTCTTTTTTGTAGAAGCTTTGATACTTCTAACTTTGCAATTACCCTTAGACCGGGTGGCACATCTGGAAGGGAATTTTTGTGAGAGAAAGGACTTTCCTCGAAAGGAATCTTGTAACCCTCGGATATGATCGACTGTACCCATCTGTCTTGAGAGAGGGAACGCCAGGCTTCTGGGTACAGCGATAGTCTTCCCCCGACTGCCTCCAAGGATGGACAGCCGGGCAACATCTCAGGGATGCTGGAAGGGCTTGTCAGAGAGAGGCTCTTTGCTTCCCTGGTTTTGTGGACCCCCTCTGCCTCTAGAGCGGCATCTGTTATTATTACCCCCTCTGCCTCTAGGGGTAAACTGACCACGTGCAT
Source organism: Protopterus annectens (assembly GCF_019279795.1). Taxonomy (NCBI): domain Eukaryota; kingdom Metazoa; phylum Chordata; order Ceratodontiformes; family Protopteridae; genus Protopterus; species Protopterus annectens. The sequence continues at coordinate 454,787,075 of NC_056746.1, forward strand.
CTGGCGTGACTCCCTGGGATTTACGGAACCACATTTTTCCGCCCTTCTGACCCTTGGGGTAAGGTCTAGAGGGGGTAGAAAAACGGACCCCTACGGCAGAAAGAGTCTTGCCGTCCTGCTCAAACCTGGTCAATGTATCCTTCACTTGAGGGCCAAACAATGCTGACCCATCAAAGGGAGAATTCGTGAAGGACGCCTTAAAGGGATCTGCAAAATTACAGAGCCGCATCCAGGATTGACGTCTAAGAGCCACTCCTGTACCTGTGGCTCTACTCGCTCCATCTGCTGCATACGAGATCAGTCGCATGGAGGAGTTAGCTATAGAATTAAGGATTCTTAACTGAGAAGCAATCTTTTCTTGAGCCACTGCAGCCGTAGGATCCTGCACTACTTCACCTAGTTCTTTAAGGATGTCCCTTTGGAGTCTGGTGAAGTGACATAAATAGTTCAGCGAACGCATGGCAAAGGTCGCTGAGGAGAACATCCGCTTACCATACCTATCCATGGTCCTAGAATCCTTATTAGGAGGATGGACTGGTACGGAAGGATCTGCAAGTTCCTTCTTAGTGGCAGCCGCCACCACCATGGCATCAACAGGGACACCTTTTGTAAGGAATTGCTTTTCAGAAGGGGCTGTAATAAATTTAGACGGCCTCCTATGAACTGGCTCTACAGAATCAGGAGCAGCCCAAGCCTTTCGAGCAATAACCTCCATAAGGGGGTCAAAAGGTGGAGACACCCAGGAGGTGGAGGGTCGAGATCCAAACGCCTCTAGGTATACCGACTCATCCTCGGAGGGATTTATGGAGGGCCAGTTTCCCCTCTGTTTTAGGAGTTCTAGGATGTCTGAAAAGGAGACATCCTCAGAGGGGGATCTTGGGGATCCCTCCGACTCATCTAAATCGGTATCTGAAGTGGTAGACTCAGGGGAGTCCAGGTGTTTCCTCTTACAAGTCCTCTTGTGCGGAGGATGGAGAATCCTCGGAAGAGGGGGTTCTTCCCAGTGGGGAAACCTGAGGCGGTGGATCTCTAGGTCCGGGAGCAAGAGAGATGGAAGAGATATCGACAGGCACTGTAGAGGGAGGAGCTAAGGGAATAGACTGCTGACTGAGCCCAGTGGCCAGCACACTCTTCATCACCTCGAAGGCCCCCCTCCCAGGGAGATCCGAGAGAACCCGTTCCGAAGAAACTGGGACTCCCGGGCCCACCGAAAGGGAAGGCTCCGAGGCAGATGTCAGAGCCGAGCTCACCAAGGCCGAAGCTCCAAGGGGAAGAGCGGGGTCGGACAAGGGTCCGATGCCACTCACCCCCTCGGAGGAGACCAGGGAAGCCCGACCACCGAATCCCTCCAAGGAAGGTCTCGAGGAGGAGATAAGAGTAGATGCTGAGGGTGCAGAAGGGGGGGGGGGGTATCTGCCCCTCAGCCATATCCGTAACTATTCCCGTAGACCCCAGCTCCAAACTCTGTTGTAGAGTCGAAGGAGGAACTTGAAGGGGGTGTGGACTAATAGTCGTCTGTTGAGACGGACTATGAAGCATCTGGGCCAGTGCCTGTGATTTTAATAATCCGCTTACCACCCTCTCTAAATCATGGTCAGATAACCTGGACGACCTAGATGATCGGCTCCGATGGCTCCGTTCTGAAAGAAGAGGTGAGGCTGGAGCCGACAGAATCGGTTCCAAAGAGGGGGACCTGGACCTCTTCCTCGAAGGAACCATTGGAGCCGGCAAACCCACTGATCCAGTCGGAGCCGATAACTTTTCGGCTCCGAGAGAAGATCTAGATGCATCGGCTCCAGTCAGAGCCGATGCAGGCATCGAAATAGCGGTGTCGGAGCCGGTCGGAGCCGACACCGAAGCCTGGGCCACATGGTGGTCGGAGCCAGTATTCGGAACTGACACCAAAGTGACCATAGAAGTATCGGCACTGATAGCCATCAGTGCTGAAGATTTAGCCAAGGTCGGATCGGCTCCAGCCAGAGCCGATCTCGACTCCGACAAAGTCGGAGCCAAGGCCGAAGGCTTTGGAACAGAAACCTGGGCCTTAGACTTGGAAGGCTTTCCTGGAGCCGATTTGGCCGGGGAGCCCTCCGGTTTAAGGGGTCCCCTTAAAATGAGTTTGTTTCTCCTTTCCTGCAGGACTCTCTGGCTAAAAGAGTGACATATTGCACAGGAGTCCTGCAGGTGGAGAGGTCCCAGGCAGTATAAACAAGAAGTGTGACCATCTGTCAGAGACATTTTCTGACAGCACGAGTCACACTTCTTAAAGCCTGAGACCCTCTGCTCTTTGGACATAGTGGATACAAAAACAGTACACACACAGTCCCAAACAAACAATTAAAATTAAAGTATACGCAGTAAAAACCTCACACACACACACACACACCCTGACAGGGGGGGGGGGGAATGGGAGGGAAGGAAGGCCTGACTAAAAAAATTAAGGAGGAAGGATAATTTTAGTCAAAAAGGGGCTTACAACTAACTAAAAATGAAGGATTTCTAAGAAAAAAAAGTTTTAAAGTGAAAAAGGGGCTAATAGCAGTTTAAATTTAAACACTTACCAGGAGCTGGTAAAAGGAGGACCTCATCAGCGAAGCGGCAAACGAGATCTGGGTACTTACCGCCTTGCATCATGGGATATGGGGCTGCCTCGAGCTGGTAAAAGTGACTCTCGAGCTTAGCAAAGTGCCGAGTCGGAGCCGAGGATCGGCTCCAAACCCATCAAGCAAGAATGAAGACGAGATTGACAACTTAACATCATCTGATTCCCACCACCATTTTTCTAAGTACCATATCACTGTGATGTTGTCAGTGATTACTAGCAGTTATCCTGGAGTCCAGACATGATTAAAATATTTGATGGTATTGATTATTGCAATACTTTCTTTGACACTTATCTGTTTCATTCTGCCCTGTTTATTCCACAGGCCCCTGAACCTTCACCCCCTTAAGTACAGCTTTCCAAGCAAAGTCTGAGGCATCTGTGATTACTGACTGAATAAGACCTAGAAGGGTGAGGGAAGACCTGCACTGAGAGATAACTGGTATGCACCAAAGTACCCCCGTCTGACAAATCCCAACACTGGAATCTAAAAAGAAAGCAGGTGATGGTGTTGGGTCCAAACAGACCCAAGGAACCAATACATTTTTCTCATGTGAAATATGGCTAGAGGAATCATGTAAATTGTAGAGGCCAAGAAACCCAGAATCCTGATATAGTCTCTGGCTGAGTTCAGAGATTGGCTGGAGAAAGCCAGAAAATGTTCCTTGTAAAGATCTAGTTTGTCCTGTGGAAGAGAAGCCCTAATAAGGGATGTATCCAGTGGGCATCCCACAAATAATATTCCACCAAGAAGGAATGAGAGATTTCTGCAAGTTTATCTGGAACCACAGATTAAGAAGGTGGTCCTTTACTCAGGCCAGGGATTCCTAACATTTTGAAAAAACAGTCTGCAAATATAAAGTAGTCATCATAATATGGAAAAATGTGAATGCCTTGAAATGGGATATCACTGGTACCAGACACTTTGTAAATACTGTTGCAGCTTTATACAGCCCCAGGGGGAAGTTAGAGAATTAAAATTGTAAGCCAGACACATCCAAATTTTAAGAAACGTCTACTAAAGTCTTTCAGAAATGGAATGTGATGATAAGCATCTTTTAAATCTAGAGTTCTGAAAACTGAGATGTGGGCTAAGGGTAAAAGAGACTGAAAGAAAAGCATCTTGAACTTTTGGACTTTGATGTAAAGGTTTAGAAAAGAAAGGTCTAGGACTGCTTTCCAAGTTCTTTATTTGATTGGTACCAGAAAGTTTCTTGAATAAAATCTCTTCCCTGTTTTTTGCTGAGGAACTGTTTCTAAGTACCCTGAGTGATGACATTTGTTCAGGACTGAATTGGAGGCCTGGAGAAAACACAGATATTTTGGTTTGAAGGATAAGAAGAGTTCCTCTGAAAAAGAAGAAGGGGCTCCCACTGCCAAATGCAACCTTTCTGAATGATACTCAGAACCCGTTTGTTTGAGGTTATTTGATGCTGCTGAGGAAAATAAAGACCCAGGCTTTGGGAAAAATGTAAAGGGTTGCTAGGGTGGGAAGAAGAAAACACCTAAAGGGATACATAGTCAGTCTGCCTTTTTGGACTGTCATTGTTTATGGAAGGACCCCCTTCCTTTTTTGAACTTCCTTGTGATAGCTATTTGAAAGAATTCTACTTGCCTGTACCTTGCTGAGAATTTGTTTGGCTCCCTATAAAAGGATCCTGACTCGGAAATAAAGTTTCCATTAAAGTTTTAAAAGAAGGGTTGAAAAATCTATATAACTGCTTAATTAACTTTCATCTTTCATTAAAAATTTTAAGGACCTCAGCAGAAAAGTAGCCAAACAATACCTCTCTGTCTTGGGGAGAAATCAAAATCTCAGCTTCTCAGATATATTGTAGTTCTTCACATCAGATGTTTTCCATAGCACTACTGTCTTATTTAAATCAAGGGAAAGTCATGTTTATACTGTCATTCAAATAATTATGGGGAGACTGCTGGTATGTGAGTGTGCTGTCAGATGAATTAATTACCAGCTTTTTGTTATTTATGCCAGTACAAAGTTTAAGGATAAAACATGTTCCTGCAAGTAAAGGACTCTTTATACACTAGGTTACTTATAATACATACTGGGTATTTTAACGATGTCCTAAAGCATAACAAAAGGAGGAGGGAAGACTCTATTAAGTGTTAAGATTATGGATGGCATGATGGCCACTACTAAAATGCACTTGGGACAGAGAAGAAATAGAATATAGGAAGGGGAGTTTTCTTGAACAAAAATTGTTATGTTATTTACAGTCCACAGCTGTATGAAACAAAGTGATATGGAGGTCATATATTTTCAGACTGTACAGCTTTATGTTCAAAATTTGAGGAAAGCATGACATCTGCTTCCCTAGGAAAGAGAGCTTAGTACATGGGGTGATGTTTTGTGTTGCGAGTTTTTTGGTTGTTGAGTGGATTATTTATGCAACATTCTTCAATGGGGTTTTTATGAGTCTTTGATGTTGGCATGGTTAATAACTGAATTAAAGTTTTAAGGGGTGTTTAGAGAATTCCATAATGTATGGGATGGGTGTAACAGATATATGTATAAAGAATGGTGTTCTAGTTATGATGATGCATTACAGATGGTTTTATTAACACATGACAAGACATTTATGCCATAAATATGGATGGAGATCAGGGAGATCTTGAAACAGCAGCCTTACACAGATCATGAAAAAAATGAAGTTGTATCCCCCTATTTACTACATAAAATTAGATGTAATGAAGCTACCATTTGGTCTGTCCAGAATCCAATAGAACAGAGGGTTATAGATATGCAAGGGATATGACAGTCATATTAAGGTTATGGCAGTTGGTACACAGAAATGTTTGGTATGAAAGTATTATGGACAGGTTCTATAGGGTACCCACAAGGGATATGTTACCAAGCTCTACAGTGAAAATTTACTGGAAAGGCAGAAGATATTTGCTCTTGTGGTGGAATGTACTGATTTGCTTTGGAGACTATGTTTGGGTAATTTGCCAGTTAAAGCACTTACAAAGAATATATAGAAGTCTGAAAGATTATGTCAGGTATCATTTTAACATGCACAAAAGTTAAAGAATTTTGGGATGACTTTTTTTTAAGATGGAGTCATATTTCATTCTCACATTTGACAACAGAGGTGGTTTTGTATATTTTTTAAAAACAGGAGAGATTGTGTTGCTGTAGATAAAACAATTTTGCACATTTGTGGCACTTACGGAATGAAGTGCAGAACTTTTGTATGTCATAATTTAAAAAGAGAAATTGGAATTTGGTACTTATGGAATGAAAGAAGTGCAGAACTCCTATATAAGAAAGTTTGGGAAGAGAATTTTATATTGAAAATGTGTTACACTGATTATGAATAAAGGGGTGGGGTGACTGAAGGTTTTTCTCTTCAAGTATCTTTATGCTGCAATATATTTCTATTTTTATATGTGTAAATGTGTATAAACATATGTGTTTTACATATTTGATGACTTCTGTAAATAAACATGACACCTAGTCCTTCTGACAGGTGTTGTGGAATCTTCTACATGTACATGAGCTACCAACAACTCAGATGGGACATTGGTTTAACATTTCATTGGAAAGATGACACACATCTGAGTACATCATACCAAATACTCTACTGTAGTATAAGTAATGGAGAATAAATCCAATCATCCAAGGTGGGATCAGAACCCACAGCCTTCAGATCTTCTAGCAACAAAGGACAGTGTGATATCTACTGAGTCTACTTCCTAAGAAAAAAGCTGGATAGTCAAGAAGAAATACAGATAGAGGCAGAAGACAGCTTGCAAAGGTCCTTCCAGGTGAAGGAGACTGCTTCATTTTCAAGAATGTATCCATCAGACCTTGACATGACTGGCCAAACAGAACTTTCACCAATGAAATAAGCATCCGTGATAAATTATCCGAGATCTTCCTTAATAGTGAACAGCCTCATCCAGGTCATCCTGCCCATGACCTTTCCTGAGTCTGTTGCCATACCATGAAGATCTTGTAGAAGCCATTTCTAGATCCTATAAATAACATCATATCCACATCTTCCTTGAGCCCAGACATAGAGAGGAAGAAATGCCTTTCTGTGACTGATTCACTAAAGAGGACTAGACAATGGTGAGACAAACAGCTGAGGTCTCTAAACCCTAACGTGGCAGACTCTTGCCTACCCTCCCCAAGGTTGAATGCATAGACCCCTTTTGTCTGGTGGCAAGGGGATGAAAACTAAAGTTACATACGTACCATAATTATAGATCTGTGTTGTCTATTTCCATCCTTTCTCAGCTGATGAGTCTCAGATTCGACTTGTTTCCAGACATAGGATTCCAATCTCAGGTCTATGCCCTTACCCATAATCCCCTCCTATCCTCAACATTACCTCAGATAGCAAAAGATGCAGTCCATCAAGAAGCAACAAGGCAAAACAAAACCAGGCTCTCTTCATAAAATTAACAAGTTTTATTGAGTAAAACAACCATAAGAGCTTTTGCAATGGTAAAACTGCTTCTTCAGATCTATAAAAACAACTCTTGCCTTCAAAATTATATAGGAAAGCATGCATCAAGAAAATTAATTGCCTCTTAAAGAAACAGAACTTTACAACACACCTTCCTTCTTAAAACTATAAGAATTACTCATCTACAAACAAACAAACATATTTGGCATCATATAAGAACTATTCATATAATTTCATCCTACTTTAGGAGTGGACGTGCTTTTAACATGGTTATTACTGGAACCTTATCATTGAGGGCTGATCCAGTCTCAGCTCTGAGCCGAATTATATTCTTACTCTCTAGGAATTCAGTCATATTACATATATCACAACCTCTCAAATTCTCTTCCATTTTACCTATCACTAAAAATTTAAACCTACATACTGGGGAAGTTTCCAAAACATGTTTAGCAAGAGCATTCTTTTTTGTGCCAATCCTAATGCTACACAAATGCTCATGTGCACAATCCTTCAAACGCCTATCTATCTTTCCTACATAACATTTCTTGCATGTAACACAGTACGATAAATAAACTATATGGGTAATGTTACATGTAGCATCAATATTAAACTTATAAACCCTATCCGGATCTGGATGTAAAAACTCTCTTGAACTATCTATGTACTCACAATAATTACAACTTTGACATAGTCTAGTAGTAAACCTATTAACATTCTTTTTATATTTAATATACTTAGATCCTACAAGATGCTTTGGATGGCACAACATCTGCTTCAAAGACTTACTCTTCTTATATACAAAACCTGGGGCCTCCCATACTATGTTCTTCAATTCTGAACTTATAGTCATGATGCCACAGTGTTTCCTAATGATGTTAACAATACCCATGGAGCTTTTGGAAAATGTCACTGGTACTCCACATTTAATGTCACTAAAATGCTTGTTTCTAGGATAGGAGGGTTGATGAAAAATATGGTATACTCTCATCTCTCCTACTCCTAGCCACACTAACCAGTGAATGATGTACTTTACATTTATTGTACCCTCTTGCAACAAATCTCTCCCCTAAACTGACAATGTCTTTCATAAAGTTATCATCACTTGCATTTGCTTGAAATATCCTCAAACGTTGTCCCTTCACGATATTATTAAAAATGTGATGTGGATGCATACTACTGTGATGTAGATAAGTATTAAAGTATCAGTTGTCCCATCTTGTTCTACCTTAATTAAAACATCCAGATAACTAATTTTCTTATCTGAAAAGTTTGCTACAAACTTCAAAAAAGTTGTACCATTGTTGATGTAATCAATGAAGTTCAACAACTTATCTCTGGTCCCATAGGTTCATAGGTAGGTACTAGGCTATCGGTCCAAGGGCCTACGTAAGCCTAGCCAACAAGGTTCCCTGGCTTATGCCACCCAAGAAAGTTATTTGCCTGTGCTACTGTCAAGCACAGACACAGAAGGGGTGTATTTCCTATTTCCCATCCACTCATCAAGATTTTTCTTGAAGAGTGCTAATGAAGAACTTTGCTTGACATAGATGGGTAGCCTGTTCCAGAGTATGGGAAGTCTCTGGGACAGGAATCTATCCCCCCAGCATGTCTTGTTTACTGTGGTGACAAGGTGTAGGTCCCTAGAGCGTGTAGTTTGAAGGGATTGGGATTTCGTTAGGTGTGGCATGCCCAACAGCTCTGGGTTTGACACAGCTTTATATGTTAGGCAGAGATCACCTTGGAGTAGGTGAGATGCTTGATCCCAAATCAAAAATAAATCATTTACAAACCTCCTGTAGAATACATGTGCACCCAATGAACTTTTAAGGGCATACTCTAATTCCCAAACCGGCATGATGAGATTGGCGTAGCTATTGGCACATGACGTTCCCATAGCTATGCCATCTCTTTGCAGATAATTCTTATTTAACAAAAAACATTATTATATAATATCAGTTCAACCAGTGAGCAAACCAAATTAACCTTTTCCATAGTAAAACAATTCATATTGTCCAAAAACTTCTTCATACACTCTAATCCTATACTATTTGGTATGAGAGTAAAAAGTGATTGAACATCTAAGTAACAAAATACCACTCATCCATCTTAAAAATAGCATGTGTAAAATCATAAAATTCATATAAAAACTGTCTAGGGTCCTGTAAAATATGATTATTATGTTCAATGAGAGGTGTCAAATTCCTTTCAACAAAAATCGACATTGCTTCAGTACACCCCTTGTGGCCTGCTACAATTGGTCTCAATGGCAGAAACATAGGGTCTTTGTGTACCTTAGGCAGGCCCTGTATGGCTGGTATTGTAGGATTATCCACATACAAAAGAATCATACAACTGTTTATCTATTAATTTAGCTGAAAGTAGAAACCTTCTCTTTACTGCTTCATTCAGATTACGTACTTCGAAAAGTCTTTGTGTCTGCTATTAAGACCAATAGTAACAGGCCAAAAGTGGTGTAATGAAGCAATGTCAATTTTTGTTGAAAGGAATTTGAGGTCTCTCACTGAATATAATAATCACATTTTACAGGACTCTAGTCAGTTTTTACATGTTTTTTTATGATTTTACACATGCTATTTTAAGATGGATGAGTGGTATTTTGTTATTTTAGATGCTTAGTCACCTGCCATATGACATGAAGAATCATTTATCATCACTCAGCATTGGGGTACAATGCCAAGCACTGCACAAATGTTGACGAAAACAACTGAAGTGTATTTTATGGGTCATCTCTGGCCATGTGTATTGTATGTGATTCTAGTTTTTGACCAGGTTAAATGTGTGAAAAAGGGATTGATAATACAGTGGTGAAAATGGAGGGCAAGCAAAGAGTAGGAGACAGGAGGAGAATAAAGGAATGTGCAGGATGGTGTTGGGAGAGCACCATGGTTATCGACTTCTTTACAACATAAATGTAATCTTGCAGTAAGAATTTGATTAATTTGGACAGCCATCACATCACGGCTTGGTGAAAACAACAGAATGATGTTGTATGGCTAACTGGACCAAATCAAGTGTGTCAAGCAGAAACACAGGCAAAGTAGAAAGCTATGAATGGGATGTACTTTTTTGTTGGTATGTTGCCTTTTTTGTAGAGAGAGAGAGAGAGGGGACTATTGAGGAAGTTGTTTAGGAATAGGAGGGTTAGGTTAGGTTAACTAGTAGGTGCAGACATACAGGACATACAAGACAGGCAGGGATGGTGATGCACACAAAAGGATGGGAGACACCATCATTAGCAATAGGTAGAGGACAGAGGAGGAGCATCTGCATCCATTTTGTGCACTTTGAGAATCTAGTCCTCAGCCTCAGAACTGTCATCACTGTCACCTGTTGCAGACCCCTGGGCCAGTGTGGAACATGGCATTGATTTTGCAGTTTGATGTAGGACCTTTTCTACTCTACCAGTTTGGGCACTGAGGCCTCTCTCCATGATGCTCTCCACCTGCCCTGATAGCTCCCGATGGGTGACAAAACTGCTACCTCCAGTACTACTCCAGGTGGCTGTAGCAGGGGTACCTGACAAAGTTGCAGCAGGTGAGTGGAGGAGTTGTGGAGGCAATGCTGATAGGTTGTGACCTAGATATGGTGGGTATCTGTGCTGCCTGTGATGGTGCCACCACAGCCACCTATGGAGGTATGGCAGGCCAAACCCCAGTGGTTGGTCTAACTCCCTGTGCTTATGGTTATTTGTGTTGCAAGAGCAATGTTTCCACACAGAAGAAAAAAAGAGTTATAAGGTAGAGGGAGAGAAAAACATAGATAATAACATCAATCCCATGCCACATTATTATTTCAATGCATAAGCAAATATAAAACATAACTGTGTTCACCTTTGCTACATCCAGATATGATGTGAAGGCATTAATATGTCATTAAATAAATCTATCTCATCGCTATTACAAATAATATGGAAACAGTTATTTGACTATGGCTTACTGAATAGATGCATTCCAGCTGAGTAAATCCAGTTGCAAAAATGGAATGTTGAATGTCATTTAAAATCACTCTAAATAATTACACAAGAGTTACTGGAGCAGGCATGTATGCTTGATATAAATATTAGGTACGGCTACTCAAGCTCATATGGACTGATGTCCTGGAAAGTATGTTCTGGCTTGCATTAATGCCTGATGCATACTTACTCCATGCCTCTCTGAAGTGAGCCAGTCTGTGCCTTTCTATTTTGGTCAACTGCTTCAGCTGCTGTACAGAACAGAAAGCAGATTGTAAGAACAGGGTTTGCACAAATATAGTTTTGTCAGAATAAATCTGATATAAATATAGTATTCTCTTATGACAAGTCTAAAAATGCAGTCATGTTAAAGTAGGCCTATATTTTCATTTATATTTTACATTTTGCAAGCAGTTTCAGTAAGTGCAGTTTCAATAGAATGGAATGTTTCTGTTAATGAAAAAAATGAGCTCAGTGAAATAACCTTCAGGCCAGAGCATTGATAAGAATGAGACATATTACCAGTGTGCTGAAAATCTGGTACAAAAACAGATCTTGTTTAGATGGAATTATGCTTGGGAAACAAGGTTAAAGAGGCTTCTAGCAATTATAGGAAATTTACAGGGATTTATTATTATTAAAGATACTTTTCAGACAGAGCTCATTTGAGATACTCATAAGATTCAGTATAGACGTTCAGTACAGATTCTCAGAAGGAGTACAGAAGTTTGTTTTAAGTATTCAGAAGACTTGAGTATAGATATTCAGAAGTCAGTAAAAGCCCAGAAACTACAGAAAACAGTACAGGTTGTCTTAATTCTGCCATTACAGAGAAAAGGAAGAATCCTAAATTAATACACATAGTTGTTGAATTAATACATCTACCTCCACTGTATGTTGCTACTAAATAATAAACCACCTTTATCAGACCTACAATGTGTACAGACTACTAGTCTGAAAGAGACAGGAAGATATGGCACATAAAGGAGAAGCTGAGATATCTGGCACTTGTTCAGCACAGCTCTGGGTAATTAAAAACTAATGACATTTACTTCACTTCTTACACAGACATAAAAGAAAGGATAACAGATAACTGTATTGGCTATATTATTGACTGGCGATGGCTCACTATACTTACACAACTCAAGGGTGTCTGCAGTCCTACATTCAGCCTCCCATTGCCTGAGGAGGTCCTTGCACCTCTTCATGCCAGTATAATGGTGGTGACATTGTTTCCTCAGTAAATGGAATGTCAGCTGCACTGAAGACAGTCTTGGCCACACCATTTCAAGCCTCGGTCTTGTACTGAGATCTAGTATAATTCCCCTTCAGAGCCGTACAACTGTAGTGTTTGATGAGGAATGCCACAAAGATGCTGGATTCCTTTTCAAACCATCTTTGGCCTGTAAATGGAGCACCATCCTCACCTTGACCTGCCATGTCTTCTGAAGGACACTTGGAACTGTGTCTCTGAACTGGTGCGCATTTCAGTTCTCAGGTGTAACAGCCTGTATGCAATTATGCACTGCCTTCCCAGCTGCATTTGCACAATTGAAAGCACACAAATGGATTGGCAGGAACATTGTGCATAATTCCTTTAAAATGCAATGAAGGTGTGAAATATGGCAGTGAGACGTGGCCCTGTGTGATGCTCACACTATTTACACATGTTCCACTGCAAAATAATCAAACGCTTTAATGATGTTGGTCATAATCATTGCTGTTTAGAGGTAAAATGTTCTGGATTAGGATAAAATGGGTTAGTGGGACACAGTGCAAGCATTGACTAATACCCCCTGAGAACTGAACCCATGAGAAAAAAGAAGGCTAAAATGCTAAATGTTACTTATTAACTATAAATGCCACAAGAGAACTAATTGTAACTTAACTTGTAAGTTGAGGTATAACAATTTCAGCATAACTGGAGATGTAACTAAGAAATGCCTGTATGTGTGTCACATCACCTGTCACGTTATTGGAATTTTACTTATTTATTTTTATTTTACATTTGTTTACCGGGAAAGTCCAACTGGACACAGGTTCTTTTTCAATGGAGGCCTGGGGAGAAAAGCTCCAGATACATTTTAGACAGTTCTACATAAGTCAAACAATTACAAATCACATATTGCACAGTTCAGAGTTTCACAGGTCAAAAAAGTACGAATCACCAGGTTATATAGCATAGATATCTATTAATAATAGTTGGCAAAAGATGACATACGGCAAAAATACAATGAAAAACATTTGCAGATATTTTCACATATCAGAAAACAATGAGGAACTATAGTAGATAGTTTCATATGTAGGTAGTGCCAGTATAATACTTCACATAGAAGCTTTGAATGTGATTTGACAAGAATAGAGTTTTTATTATATATCCAGATAGGTGGTGCAGTTATAGTAAACATATTTGGTGGACTATTTGCTCTATGGAAATTAGACTGAGATTAGGTTTAGATGGGGGGATGAGTAGCTGAACAATGTTTATCCTGGGGAGTCACAGGAACATAACCAGGAATCCATATAGTATGCTTTGAGAAGCTTTTTGACTTGGGTAGTGGAGCACATGGAGGTTAGGTGGTAAGGTAAGGAGTTCCAAGCTTTAGCTGTGGAATAGCTAAAGAGAGATTTTCCTGCATCATTGTTTTGTTTGATGACTTCTAGGTGGTTTTGTGTGCTGGATCTTAAGGTTCTAGTGGTGGAATAAGGTATAATTAAAATTTGTAGAGCTGGAGTTTTACGTGGTTGGTAGTATATTTTATGTGCAAATGACAACTGGTTGAGTTTCAATAGCTGAGGTAGCTCAAGCCACCCCAGTGGCCTGAGAGCTACACAGTGATGGGTCTTACATGGGGTTTCAGTAGCAAATCTAGCAATCTTGTTATTGCAGGTTTCTAGCTTGTGTAGGTCGGTTTTGCATAGGTTAGTAAGTATTGGAGATGTGTCGAGGAGGGTAGACAGCAGATGTGTTCTGTCTATGGTGGCTTTAGTTTGTTTAGTAAGAAATTTTTATTGCGATAAAGGAGAACGAGCTTTTTATGAACCTTTTTGATAGTTTGGGCTATAAGAATGTCATATTTAAAATTGCAATCTATTTCTACCCCTAAGAGTTTGGTGTGGGAGGTAGGGCTGATTGTTATTTTGTTTCTGGATATGATGGTGAAAGTGTCACATGGGGGACTGGATCTACCTGTGTTGAATAAGGGAAGTTTTGTTTTATCTGGATTCAGGATTAGCTGAGAGTTAGTGAACCAAGTCTCGGCTTGAGAGAAGGACTGTTGAGTCAGGGAGTGTAGGTCATTTAATGTTTGTGCTGCACAAATCAGGATGATATCATCAGTGCATTGTACTACTGGGGCATTAGGTGTGGAGGATGACAGCTGTTTGGCAAATAGAGAGAAGAGTAGTGGGCCAAGTATGGAGCCCTGAGGGACAACTATGGTAACAGGCAGAGGAAAGGATAGTAGGTTGTGCCATTTCACTGCAAGTTGATGACCTGATAGGTAGCTTTTAAACCATGTTATAGAGTGTGTGCTGATATTTAAGGTGGCTAGTGTGTTAAGGAGACTGTTATGGTTGACCATGTCGAAGGCTTTAGACAAGTCTAGAAAAATGACTGAAACTAGTTGTCCTTTGTTTCTGTGGTGGTTAAGTGTATTGGAGAAAGACATTATTGCTGTTGTGGTACTGTGTAACGGCCTAAAGCCATGTTGGTTTTTAGATAGCAGGTTGTTTGTTAGGAGGAAGTCTATGAGTTGGGTGTGAACAACTCATTCCAGAATCTTTGATAAGGGTGACAGAATAGCTATAGGTCAGTAGTTATTTAGTTCTATGGAATCTCTTCCCTTGTGTAATGGTATAATGTGAGAGATTTTCCATATGTTAGGAACTTTACACTCTGTTATAGATCTGTTAATTAGGATGGCTATGGGATAAGCTATGGCATCTGCAGCTAGCTGTAGGAACTCTGCTGGTAGATTATCTATGGCCAAGGTGGTTGGTTTAAGCTTTTGGAGGAGTTTTAAAGTAGATTTGGTTGAGGTTGGGTGTTGGGTAAAGTTGGTGCTATTATCATGTGGGTTAGTTTTATTTTGTTTGGGTGGCAGTTCAGGATTGTTATTCATACATTAGGCATTTGCAAGGGCTTGTACTAGGTTTTATGTAAAAAACAGTATGCCTTCATGTAAATAAATCTGATATGCATGGAGTTGCATGACCTGGTTAATGCATATTGGAGTAGGAGCCCTACATACTTTACATGACATACTGTCCCACACACATAATAATTATGTGACGAATCATATTATTGTAAATAAATATGCAGATTACACCTATGTACCTGTAGTTTAAATGTCATCATTGTTATGCTTAACATAATTTACACAGATTATATTTGACTTAGGTAGCAATCATTACTCACAGTTGTGTTGCATATTTAATGTTTGTAAATTGTAACTGGTTGTTGTACTTTATGATACATGCCTAATAAAAATTATGGGGCAATACTTATTCTGACCCCATCGTTAAAATTATCTATAAAGTGGATTCAAACCTTGCATCACCTCTGCTCTTTCTCTGTTCTCACTGCATTTATACATTGAGCCACAGAGATAGATAGTTGACAAGTGCATTTTCTTCACTCAGTACTGCCCTGAGTGCTGACATGATGGTGCCAGTCTCATTTGTGCTACTAACAGCAGCCCAAATTAATTTTTTGAGTTTTTGCCTTCAGATATCAATCACCACTGTGCACTGCCAAGCTGCACACAAATGCATAAGCAAAAAAAAAAAAAAAGAGAAAATTAACAGAAATTAAATCAATCAACAAAATAATACAGGTAAAGAATATATCTGGTGATGATCATAGCAATTATAGCTTTAATCTGATGCTTTCATCCTTTTACCATTGTTTGCCACATGATAACTTGCATTTCTGTTATACATATTCCTGTGAAGTGGGCCACACAGTAGAATATAGTGAGCTCATTTTTGACACACCACAATCAAATAATAATGACATCTTCTTAAAGGAAATATATTACTATTATGATTACTACTTCAGCTATATGGATAAGTAATCTGGAATATATTAAAAAATATTTCCACATTTATCATGTTACTGCTTTTCTTTTCTCACACTTTAGAAAATGTCATCCTACATATCATGCATATCAAATTTTGTTATTATAATAAGAATAGCTGAGTTTTTAACAACAAAACATTTGTAACAGCAATTCACAGACTATAGGTAGCATATTTAGCATTCATTAGACAGAGTTAGGCAGGTCAATTCAAAATAAAAAAAAAAATCTTTGATAATATTTAATCTGACCCCATCAGTAAAAGTATCAGTAGTCTGGATATGTACCCAGCATTACCTCTGCTGCTTCTCCAAACTCACTGCATTTATACCTTGTGCTGCCTAGATAGGCAGTTGACGGGTGCATTTTCTTCAGTCAATACTGTCCAGAGTGCTGACCGCAGCACACTGGCACTGATTTTATTTGCACTACTGATGGTGTGCCAAATTAAAATATTGGATTTTATCTTGGGACGTGAACCAACATTCATTGCTAGTGACAGCTGACACTCACCATGGTGTTCACAATGCTAAGCTTTGTGCAAAGGATGAGGCCAAAAAAATAGAAAAGCAAAAACATGCCTGTGAGATGATTTTTCAACACTGTGCGCTTATACCATAAAAATGTGGACATTAGGGATCCAGAGGTTTTATATAAATATGAACCTTGAAACAATGGCATTAACATGAAACACTGGGAAGATTAACAGTATGTGCCACATACAGAGAGAGGTTTATGAGGCAGAGAAAGCACAGCACAAATAATCAAGCTTTGACATTCTAACAATTTACATTTATGAAGCAATATACACATTTATCATTGTCCTTCGTCATTTCACAGTTGATGGCTACATGATTGTAATATTTGCAACAGTTAACCTAAACAATCATGTCACTGTAAGAACACATATTCATTGCAAGTACTGTATTTTGATATACTTTTAAATTGATTGAATTATGCTTTCCATGTACTTAAAAATATTTGCTTTGATTGTTTATAAACACGGACAGATTTACTTCTTAAGCATATGTTCCGAAATGTGTTTTCAAGTTTCTAACCTACATCAGTGTAATCTCAAACGCCTTTTGGTGCTGTCATAGAAAGTGTATCAGTTGTTCTTTCAGGTATCCTCAGCTAATGTTACATGCCTTTATAGCAACATTTCTCTGAGAATATGAACACATGTAAGAAAAATACTTGTATGACTACTAGCAATGTCAAGGTCACATTTTAGTACAATTGTGTTAAGCATGTTATATATGCCTGACATCAACAAAGGTTATCCCAAATGGTCACATTTTAAATTCTCTACACTTTGATTAATTGTTAATGCCGCTATCTATTCTGGAGTTGCACAATTTGTTTTATCCCTAACAGGAATGTCACTGTATTTTTTGTGGGGGTGGTGGGGGCCCACTTTCTAGTTATGCATTACACATGTGTGTATTCCTATAGAGTAGGAAACTAATGTCTGTTAATGATGCCTGCTTACATTCATATTTGTTTTATTGTCATTCACTTTGCTTCTTTTGCTGAAATATATACTTGTTTTGTTCTTTTTCATCTAATACAGGGAAATGGCTCCAAAGAAATCTGGGCCACATAATGGTGCATTCTTTACTGCTGAGAATGAGGTGATATTGCAGGCACTCCATCAACATGGATCACAAATATTCAAGAAAGCTTTAATTGACAAACCCTTCTGTGACCATATCTGGCAACAACTGCTAGATGACATCAGTGCTCTGGATGGTCATGGCTGTGAGTACACATTACAGCTACAAAGACATGATCACCAAAACAAAGAAAATAGCCACTGCTACTGCACATGAATGTAGGACACCTGGTGGTAGTCCTGCTACCAAACTACCTTTCTCTGAGATGGAAGAGTTCCCGTCCACTGTAGAGGATCCGGGCAGCTCATCGGAGGTTTCCAGTGTAGTGTCTGACATAGATGCTGACTTGGAGTATGACAAAAGGATGTTAGCAAATATATATATATATATATATATATATATATATATATATATATATAGAGAGAGAGAGAGTGTGTGTGTGTGTGTGTGTGTGTGTGTGTGTGTGTGTGTGTGTGTGTGTGTGTGTGTGTGAGAGTGTGTGAGAGTGTGTGCATGTGTGTGCGTGAGTGTGTGAGTGTGTGCATGTGTGCGTGTGTGTGTGTGTGTGTGTGTGTGTGTAAGAGACAGAGAGAGGTAGGGAGACAGTGAGATAAGACAGAGGGAAAGGAGAGAGAGGATAGAGATACGACTGTATAACATCTCTATTTATATGCATAAATAAGTGATGTTTGTCTTTAATGTGCCATTTTCATTAGAATGCTTGTCTTCCTTATTTCCATCTCAATTTTGTCTGCCTGGGCACATCTGGTACTGAGGTTCCATAACCACCTTCAAATGGTATGGCCATATCTTTGTTTAGTTGTATAACTGTATAGAATGTTTCTTTAAGTCAACCTTAATTCCTTTTCTTAATTGCACTTTTATATATTATTGCATGTCTCAGGTTTATGTAGCATAAGTCTGATCACTTTTTCTTATATTTCTCTGTTTCTTCTATTTTACTTCTGTGGAACTCCTACTGCCTGACATTGGATTATCAATAGCCTCTTATGATGAAGGATGTGATGAAGAGGTACAGTCTGGGGTTGCAAAAGGTCAGTCTGACATTGAGACTGTGTCTCCCATATACCCTGTCCAGAGTTTGGACAAAATCAGCATGCTTATGCATACCCATGACACAAAACCATCAGAGACAGGACAGGCTGAGGATGACACGGTTGATCAATGTGGTGTTATTACTCCAGCTGCAGAGCTGGCAGAGTCTCCCCCTAGCTATGATGAGGATGAAGTACCACACAGGTGTGTCGACAGAGGTGCTCAGAGGAGGCCTACTTTCTACCCTCCCCCTGATGTTGGGGTGTCAGTAGGTGCCACATAATGTATGTGCATGGCAAAGGCACATTTCAAGAGAGCATCAGAAGAGATAGAGTACTGACTGTTGTACATTCAGACATGCGAGTCTGCCTGAACCATGTGGTTGCCTCTTTGGAAAGGATGAATGACACTAGATTGTGCAGAGTATGTAATAGAACTTCTGCTCAGGGAGGATCAGTGACCATATGGCCAGAGAGCTGCTACTTCTTCAGGTGTTAGCTGAGGTGGCTATACAAGATCTATTGTGGCACTACTTCCACTGTTCCATCAGTAATTGAGCTGTTCACACCCAGATGTGGTAGGCTATGTGTCATTGTCGTGGACGTAGTTCTGATGACAGCTCATCCAACAGACACTGTTCATGTTTCAGGTTGCACCCTGACTTCTAGCCAGGGACATGGAAGTAGCATTGTAACTCCTAGGAGAGATAGTTTTTGTGGTTGGGGGGGGGGGCGGCAATGGGAACTGAATCCTCTGTCATATATGGATCACATCTGTCCAGGATTCCAGGGTGTAGCACTAGCACAAGTGCTTTTGTTATGTTCCAGCAGACCTTCACGCATTAAAACTCATCTTACAATATCACTATTGAATGGTCTACATCTGTTGCCACTAGCCCTGACAATGGATACTCACTGTTAACCTGATTTCTCACTCTCAGACATTCTCACTCCATTGGTGTCATGTTTGCCCTCCTGTAAACCACCCTCCCACCCTGTGCAAGTGATGACAATATTCTTGGTTTGTGCGTCGGCATCACTGTATCCTTGCACAGTAGGGATGTGTGGGTTTTTCATGGATGCCATAAGCCAAGGCTCCAGTGCATAACCTGCACCCCCCCCACTAGATACTCTTCTGGAAAGACACCCATAGAAAACCTTACATACAGGTCACAGGTACACCATATGTGTGAGATCTGAAAACTGTCAGGGCTACCTGCACACATAGTACATGATCCCTAGGGCATTACAAACCACCTGGCAGTTGATAGAGTAGAATCCTTTCCTGTTGATACAACTCCTTCCCTGTTCCCCAGGTGGGGCTTTTATTTCAATATGTCTGTGAGGTCTATGTCCACCAAAACCTCAGGGAAGTGTGCTATGGCACAGAAAGTTTGCATGATTGTAGAGCACTTCTCTGAGGTATGTGGAAACGATACATGATCCCTTATATGTTGTAGCATTGCATTTAAAAATTCATGTAATATTTGCAACGCTGAGGCCTGTGATACCCATAAAGCATTCCTGTGGGTTTCTGTAAAGTGTCTGTAGCTAGTATCTAGTATATGTAATGCTACAGATACCTTTGCTTCCACTGTGATGGGTTCTACACAATTTCCCCATGGACATATGTAAGGGTGGCAGACATTGCATATTTTCTCTAAGGTATCCCCGTCCACTCTGTAGCAATTTCAGTATCACGAAGTCCATGATAATTCAAATGGGGTCGGAACACTCTTCTCCTTTCAAGCCGAGGTCTATTAGCAGCAGCTTATATTAAAGCATGTTGCATATAGAGGTTAATGACGCAACAAAATGCTAAGGGTTGCTGCTACTAAGCATGTTTGTGGCTGTATTCCAAAGAATATCGTAATTAAGTCCAAAAGGGAACAGTGTGTAAATGCACCTATAATACATTCCTGAATTTCTCTGCTTTGCTAAATTGTTTAATTTGCATGTATTTCACCTACTTATGTCTTCATTAGCATATTCTGCCAGTTCCCCTTGTCTTGAAGGCATGCACAGCACGTACAGTAGTTTAATAGTAATTAGCACACTTGATGCTGCGTGATGCAGATATGAGCTTAGTGTGAAGTGTAGGCATTCATAAATCCAGGCTTTTGATTTCCAGTTTCCAGTAACTGCTTCTTTGACAGCCAACAGGAGTAAATTCAATAAGGCGTTATTATCTCTAGGCAATTCAGTTCTTGTGTCCCAGCTCAAAAGAATATTTTCCTTAGTTACAGCCATTTGCTCACTCAATATTTCTGAATGATTCCTCTGTAAGGAATTTTTTAAATCTGCCACCTCATTATACTCCCAAAACATATGTTCTCAATTACTTCTTTACTCCTGATCACCCATCCAACATTTGCTATCTACCAGAAGAAAAAAACCTCTGAAGTCTGCATGGGGAACAAAAATATAAGTACAAATACTTCCAAGAAAAATCCTAAACCTTCTGGACTTTGGTGCATACTTGGAAGCCATACATATGTCCTTTCATTGTTCCCTTGTAAATTGACTTTCCAGTCTCTCTTCCAAAAAATTTTATAACTCTTCTGATTAATTCTCATAGTTATTGTGCAATATTTTATATGCCCTATTAATTATTCCTTTTTTAATATCAGCATCTACATTCACCTAACAAATTCTACCAGAGCAAGACTTTCACTTGGGAATCCCTTATCCCTCTTCCTTTGCCTACATTCTGATATCAATATCTGGAACTGAAGGCAGTCTCTGGCCTGCAGGCCAAATGTCACCTTGGCCTCATCCCACTCTATTACTTCTCTCCCTAGTTGTTTGCTCATATAGCTTGGTTCCTTTGCCAGTTTTCTCCACTAAATTTCTAGACCCTCTTGCCTACTTTTATTTTCAGTCATTCTTACTGGCGAAATCTTCTTCACCATTCTCGTGTTGGCTTAGTTCTTAGAATACTTTCTGCTGCTTTATGAACACAATATACTGTATGCTTATAATACTCCTTAAGGATCTGTATACAAATTCCCACTCTCTCCTTATTTCTTGAACTTTATCATCATCATCTCTTTCCACTTTGAATTATAATGTTCTGCTTGTGTAACTTTTATGAGCCTTAGCTGTGTATCTCTAAAACACCCTTCAAATCAGGTAATCCTAAACCACTTTGTTTTACTGGAAAGATCTATTTATCCAATTTAACCCAAACCAAAAACTATTGCACAGGTGCACTGAACACTTAACTCAAACCAAAAACTATTGTACATGTGGAACGAAGACAACAGCAATTAACATAATAAGCTTTGAATTGCTGCTATCATAAAAGAACTTCATCAGAAAATACAAAAATGTTCAAATCAATCACAATTATATATTCAATTCCAACCAATAAAAAACTAAAAAACAATTACTGGAAACAAGGTACTATCCAATCAAAAAAAAAACATGCAAGAGCTGAAAAACAATTAACCCTTAAAGTCCCCCTAGCTTATGTTCCTTTAAAAAACATCTTATATTAATAATTTCATTCAAGCCAGGGGGAACATCAGCCCTCAGTTTCACTTGCCATTCTCAATAATACTTTTATAATCCCCACCTCAAAAGTGAACTTTTTAAAATTATTACATAAACTAGAGTGTCTACATATTGCATTGTTGTTGTCTTCAGTTTTAACTGCATAGAGATGTGTCAAACTCCTAATTGTCATCCCTACGTAAAAATTTGTACAACCAGAACATAAGGCAATATACACAACATCTGTTGTGATACAATTGTATCTACCTGGTGTTTTTAAAATATGCAAAATATGACTCAAAAAACGAAAGGTCATTCGTTAATAAACCTACAAACATTACATCCATAACATTTGTAGGTACATAAAGGTTTAGCAGTTGTAGGAAGTTATTTTTTAGTGTTGTCATGTTCTAGCATATATTTAATATACTTATCTTTTTTGTACACAACAGAGGGATATCACTAAATATTGAGCTAAAATGCTGATTTCCAGAGATAATTTTCCAGCTGTTCTGGACAATCTGTTTAATTCAAATAGTATCCACCGACATGTCCAAATAATAACGTGGAACAATTTTATGACCACCTTCACCACTTGCACTAATTCGACCCCTTCACCATCTACTACACTACTGATGATGTCAAAAACACCAGGAGTGTGAGTTCATTGTTTATTGTTGGACATTTCCTTGTTGTAACTTCTATTACTTTTAAAACCTATTCGGAGAATGGGACCAAATTTTATATGCCTTTTGAGAATTTTTTCCTTTGCAGCCTTTTCTGTGCCTTCCATAAGATACCTTTTAGCATGGAAAAGAGAACAAATATATTATACCTCTTGCTGGAACACTTCATCATTGCTTGTCATTCAATATGCTCTAATAAGTTGGCCTCTGGGCCATGCTTAACTCTTGCCCTCTTCTGCACCAAGATAAAAGCCCTTCAACTGTTCATTATTTATTGTTCACAACTTCTCCTCTAGATAATAAAAATATGCCTGACCTGTAAAACTAAAGGGACATACAAGCATATTTTCACTGCTTGTGTCTTATTATTCATATCCATAAACAAGAGCTTCTAGTTTCTCAGTTGTTTGCATTATCTTTTGTTTAGTCTCTTCCCACATATCCTTAACATCCATAGCAGACGGCTTTTTAATCTATACTATTAAATACTTCATCTTACGATGTCTGGGTATTGCTGAATCAATTTGTGTGTGCATATATAATTTACAGCTATAGTCTTTGTTTTATCTTCATTAATTTTATATCCTGAAAAATACTTGAAACAGTCTTATAATGCTCCCCAACAGTTAGATGTGCTGTTCTGGATTTATCAGGTACAAAATAATATCATCTGCAAATTAAGCCAACCTTTCTTGATTGCCATAACAATTACATCCCTAAATTTCAGAGTCCCTTTTTTTTTTGTTTGTTTTTTTGCCAGTGGATCTAATGAGACAACAAAACTGTGATGTGACAGTAGGTATCCTGCATGTCCAGAATTACAAGATATGCATCTTTTTTGCATGAGTGTATAGAGGGGGCTATACAGTTAGCATCCTGATTTTTTTATTTTTATTAAGTTGTTCAGTTTTAGCAGGTTTGTGTTGTTGTTCTTCTCTGGGAACAGGAGCACCTCTTAAGCTGAGGGGGGGACGTCTATAAAATGCTACCCCTTGTTCTACACCTGGGACAGGTTTAATTGCATGGATATCTAAAAGGTTTTGAAGCACTGCCATGGCAAAGAGAATGCGATACTTTGGAGTACAAAATGACCTGGATACTGCTTAGCTGCAAAACTCTGAACACCCCCTGACACTACTACCTCTGACTCAATGGACTGATGTTATTAGATGGCAGTGGCACTGGTCTAAATAATGAAAAATTGTGCCTCCTATTTGTATTGCACAAGGTGGGGGACAACTGGTGGCTTATCTTGATATAATTATGAAGAAAATTATCTGTACTGCTTAGAAGAGGCACTGGACTGATGCAGATGCTGCTGCTGATGCCTACTGTCCCTCCATGTATGTTGTTTCTTTAGAAACTGCCTATTTTTATGTGTGTGCTACTGTCTAGGCTGATTTCTGTAAAATACTTAGTTTTTTTTAAAGAATAATTTCTTCTGTACTTAATAAATAGTGGGAGAAACATTTGTTTAATGTTCCAAATTGTTTTTCCACTTTTGTCTATACAGTATAGAATGTTGAAGGTGGTCCAAAATAAAAGACTTTTCAATAGATATGTAGAATCCAGACTTTAATATCATCAGGAAAAGGTCACATTCTAACCATGTATGCCTTGTAGTAAGAGTAGCTGAAGCAGCAGATAACAAATAGAAAATGATAACTTTATAGCTAAATTTAACCATTTGAGATCAAAATTTATCTTCACTTTTTGTCAGTTCTGAAATACTGTAATGTAGACATCTGC
Source organism: Protopterus annectens (assembly GCF_019279795.1). Lineage (NCBI taxonomy): Eukaryota > Metazoa > Chordata > Ceratodontiformes > Protopteridae > Protopterus > Protopterus annectens. The sequence goes on from NC_056746.1 coordinate 454,811,768, forward strand.
AAATTCTAATCTGATTCAGTCAATATTATACAGATACTATATCTTATTGGCCTGGTAATTTATTACCCTGGCACCCCCTGGTGCTGGAGAACAGATCTATTTTACCAAACAATTGAGAAATTGTTTTTCCTTTGCTTTTTGGCATTGACATAAGTGCAGGGATGATGCCTAATTCCATAGGAGATGATAATTCAGTAGCAGTAGGGTCAGTCACTAGATTCATATACAGGTAATTATTTTCAAGTACTCTATAAAATCTGTTAGGCTTCTTTGGCACAGCATCTGGTACCTGATCCTCTTCAAAGAATATTTTAGTGAACAAATCAAGAAGAAAGAACAGTTACATAATTAGGCTGAAGGAGATTTTAAAGCTTTACATATTTGTTGCTTTTGATGCAACCCATGCAAAATGGTCTCCATAAAAGTAAATGGTTTCACTAAAAGACATGTCTTCTGATGATGAATAAAGAACCCTTATTATAGATTCCCATATTGTAATCTATAGGGGGGGGGGTCATTTGCTCAGAGTATGCAAGATCATGTTTTTTCTCTTTACTTTCAGTTTCTCATGAATGGGCATAATTTTTCTTCTTTGAAGATTTAATAAAGTTTTACCCTTTGGGTCTGTTGCATTTTTGTTGTTTTTATCATAAATTTTCTTCTTCTTTATTTATGGCTTTCCCAGAAACAGGAGGCATTGGTTCTGACCTAAAGCTGGATGCAGTCTGTAACACCAAGTCAAAATATAGAAGTGTTATATGCATGATACTCTACAAACACAAGTGCTCCTGACATCCATGGGACTAATGTCCAGTCCCTAGATGACCACATCTCTGATGTCAAGTAATAGGTACAGTAAACATCATTTCTTGGTCAAGTGTTTTGAATAACTGGTGTCTGATCCTTGTGTGTCACCTCTAAGACTGTCTAAAATGAAGTTTGAAAGGGAGTGAGAGAAATACTGCTGATTTCCAGAGGCAAGAACAAATGAACACCAACAAAAGACCTACATATCTGAGGACTGATGTTCTGAGAAAGAGATTTCTGAAGTTGTTCAATTTTTTCAGCTTTACTCATTTTTTCAACATCTCTTGAAATTTGTAAAGACCTTATCTTTTCACTACAGACAGTAGGGGTTAAAGCCATCTTCTCAACCTTAGATTCCCTTAAAGTAATGTCAAAGTAGGGTGAGGAGGGGGATTACAGCTTACTTTACCCAGGAAGTTCAATGGATGAAAATGAAGCCCAGTGCCTAAAGGAGGAGAGCTACCACTTTAATACAAATGGTTAGGAGTACCTGTTGCCAGCCTCTCAAGAGATTTAGACACTGTTATACTACTGATTTTTGTAATTTTATATTCTTCTTGGCACTGTCTATGATGGTCCTTAACTTTATGTTTTTCTACATTTTAAAAACTCCTACCAAGACAAAAAAGAAGTAGAAGGAAAACCTTGTATTCTTATGTTAAGTAAATGCTACCAGATTCTTAAAGCCCTACCTATAGTTAAAAGAAGCATAATGTATAGAGGGCAAAGTACTGTGCTCTTCCCCAAATTGAAAAGGGAAACAAGTATTATTAAGAGGGACCTAACAGTTATAACAACATCGGTGGTGACTTTCGCCATTGACATTGTTTACTCAACTAAATTGGATAGCTGCAAGCATAGCGTGAAGCAGAAACTCTTAATTCTTTTCAATGGAGACTGCTGAGCTGCTGAAAATAGTAAGATATATGCAATACAAAGACTATGATGGTAGCAGAGTGACTGTTCACTTCAAGCAGCAAAGAAGAACTAATCATATGGTTGAGTCCCTTTTACAAATGGATTATCCTGTAATAGCTGTGATTCAAGATTGCTATCTCACTCACTAGAAGATGTCCAGATGCTAAAAAATATGACCAGGGACTGACATCTCATGTAGGTATATACATTATGGAAAAACATGTCTCAAGACTTGCAAACACTGGGTGATTGCATGGAGACAAAATAATCCACATCAAAGCTCACAGTGCTTTTGAATAATTCTTCTCCTCCTTGGCACGATCCTTATCAACACATTCAAAGTGCTTGGTCTAACTCAAACAAAGCCACTAACATGTAAATCTTCTGGTAGGAAAAACATTTTCCCTTTCTTTCATGCTTTTTCTTTGACATTCTTTCCAAACTCCACTTCCTGTTCTTCCTCAGAAACATCATTTTACAGTACATAAACTGTCTGCTGAGTGGTGGCGGTGGCCTTTGTCTTATTCTTGTCTTACAAGCAGATACTATTAGGCCATATACTGACATTCATTTTGTTGTTTCTTTCATGCAAATTCAAAGACTGCTTAGAAACAAATTCTGTTTATTCCAGCATCCAAATTCAAAAACCAATAAGAAGCAAAATTTATCTATTTATTTGCTTTTGCTAAATGGTACAGTCTGAACCAGCAAATCCATTTTCAGCAATGATTCAGGGAGAACAGCTCAAATTATATGAGACAGCGAAGTTGCAGAATGCACACATAGTTAAGAAATATGCAACAATTTGATGCTGGAAAGAGCAATGGTCATTGGCTCCATGGGCATCACACCAACCTTTGAAGACAAGATCAAAAAAATGAAGGATCTATTTCCCAACAGGTGACTGGATTCATTTTCTAGAATTAACAACTATAACAAAGCGAAAAGGGGTTGTGACACTTCTGAGGTGCTGTTCATCAGATGAGACATTGCACTGTAATACGACCTGCCCTGGTTGATTGTAGTTCAGGTGGATTTTAAAATATCCAGTGACATACATTAAGAAAACAATAAAGGTACTTCATTAAAACTTTATAAAAATTATAAGTACAACACATATAACAAAATAGCAAACAACATGAAACAAAGTCAATGAGATAAAATATAAAATCCTAACTAAAGCAAACCATCGTCTTGAATATAAACAGTGAAAAAATGTCCATAATGAATAAACAAGTACTTCACTACATCCTGCCCACCCTCCCAAAACTTTCTACCAGATCCAAACCATTGTTTTCTGAATAATACTTTCTGTCTGCCATACATTATTCCACAAACCTTCAGCATACTGGAAACTAGAGAAATAGTAGTACTGCTCTGCCTGTGAAAAATTACAAAAAAAACCCCTTAAAAACTTAGTTTTCTGCAAGGCGAGGCAAAATTAATCATTCAATGTCAGTCACTGTCTATGTCTTGCTGTGTGAAAGCAAAAAAAAAAAAAGACATAAGCAGAGACCTCTGTAATGGTGCCATAATGTGTGGCCCAATATTTTACACTGTGAATACAGCTGGCATCAGTCACAAACACAGTAGAAAGGACTGCACTACATCATGAGGTCTGCATGCCAAAATGACTAAGCTAACAAAAACAAATAAGTGATTAACAGACTTTATAAAGGAGTCTAAAGCCAGCACAAGAGGAAAATGAAAACACCTTAAATGTACATTTTGATCAGGTCTGTGAAGTTACAAGTTTACTGGAGGACAAGCACCAGATGGGAGCAACATAGATTCAGAGAATTTATAGTCATAACTGACTGACCAGGACAACAAGAGTAGATGGCAAAACTTCTGTTTTACTGGGTTTCCCAAGCAAGAATGTTCCAGTTTAATAAATTATATTACCACTAAGCTACCTGAAAAGATAAGTACTGCAAGCCAATACCTGCTCATAGAGAGGGAACATCATGCATTTTTCTTTAACATCTCAAATAAAAGATCCCCAACACTATTATTTTAAGATATGAATCTCTTAGTGTGGAGAAAGATTATGGTCTGTGTTTTTGGTTCCAGTAAAGTCAAAAACAGTAGGGAATAGCTGAATATTTAATCCACAAGACAATTCACCTTACACAAGGAAATGCAAGTTAATGTTTGTTGTACGTATTAAACAGTGTCATCAGAGTGAATACAGATTTCATTCATTATATCCCTTTCATCTGGTAGTATTTTTGCCTCTGGTGATGTCTCTCTTATTGAACACAAAGAAGCTGAAACAATGTGTTCCAGCTACTCCCAATAATCAGGCATCACACCTAAGTCCACTCAGAAAAAGGAAGAATACACTCATTCAGCAATTAAGAAACCTGCTACTCTATTAATGGAGCCCTTTCCCTTGTTCCAAAGGTGAATGCAAACCAAAGAAAATCTGTGCTATCTTTAGGCAGGAGAATGTTCTGATTTGCATTCTATTCCCATTCTAATAGTGATCATTTTCATTTATTTATTTTTGCTTGAACAAAGCACTGGGTGGTACAGCATTAAACAGACTTCTTTAGGTTATTAAAAGTGGCTATCCACTCACAGTGGATTTAATTGCCGCTGCTGTTTTAAACATCTTACGGTATGTTAGATGGCTCTGCATTTCATCTAGTTTGAGCATTCTGCCTGCCATTCTCCTCACGTCTTATGGGAAGTAATATGGGCAGAACAACAACAGAACCAACATGCCCTGAGATTCAGAAAAACTTAGCATGATGATGAAGCCTTACTTCAGAAGACTTCTGCATTGCACTAAGGCTTTCAGATACTGTTTAGACCTGTCTCCTGCTTTTTTTTTCACATGGGGCCCTTATCATGGACAGCAGTCTGACAGGTGAAACAGTATGCTAATGCAGTACTCGGGGGGGGGGGGGGGGGCTAATGCAAATAAGCCGTGTGTTTTAGTTTACCACAGTACATTATTACTCAATCTGTAAAGAGTTACTCTTTTTTAGATACTTAAGATGTTTATATGTGTGCATTTTTCACTTGCTAATAGACAGCTAATGAAATTTTCACAATATTGAACAAAGCTGGTTTGTTATCAGAATACTTAGAGAAAAACTGATAACTGAATACATAGTTGTTAACTCTGCAGCCTTACATTATGCACGAAATATCAACAAATTATCTTGTTAAGATATTTAAGACTTTTATTTGTAGCCAGCTCTCAATCTGCTTATTGAAGAGTGTTACTTCTTAGCAATGAGAATAAACAGACATTAGTTATACAACTGATTTCTGAGATTTAAATGAGCATCTACGCTTAGACTTAAGTTCTTGACCAGTCAACAGCTTTTGTTCTTTAAATAACTGATGCCAGAGAAGCATTCTGGATTACTTTCATTTTGAGATTTATTGTTTATTTATGTATCAAATATTTTAGAGACATTAATACCAAACTATAACATAAAAGTCTTTTTGTTCTTTTTTTATTGGAATCCTAACATTTAGACCAAGATCCATAGGCAGACAATTACCCGAGGTAAGAGCTGCAGTAAAAAAGGGACTGTTTGCATTATGTAGTATTTTGCAATTCAAATACACATTAGCTGCAAAAAGCAAATACCTCATTTTTGGCTAAGCTGCATGTCTCTGAATCAATGTTAACAACTGCTAGTGCAAATCAACACTTACTCTATGCAGTAGCTAACACTGGTGGCCCATGCATCGCATTGGCAGGCACCCCCCCAACCATTCACTCTCCCTCATACATAAACACATGGTGCAGGGCCTAAATCTTTTTAGTGCCTTTCAGCACAATATGAAGACTATCCCTGGTGTCTAGTAACCCCTCCAACTGTTTTTCATGCTGCAAAACTTGATTTTTTTTGTAAGTGCCTTTAAGGCATGTTATATAGAATATTCCTGGTGTCTAGTGTTCCCCTGACCCTAAATGCAGTTAAGGCATGATATGAAAGAGTTACCCTGGTGTCTAAACCCTCTGACCCACATCTTGTGTAAGTGCCATTAAGGCATGATATAAACAGAGTTCTTCTCTACTCTAACTGCTGTTCAGGCATGATATTTAAGTTATTCCTGGTGAATAGTGTCCCTCCTCAATGTTGCAGGATTTGCTTATTAGTTGGGGGGGGGGGGAGTGTGCAAGTATGATATTCTCCCATGTACACATCTACCCTCTCACAAACCCCCCAACACACACATCCACCAAAACACCATACACTAACACATGCAGCTGCTTAGTTACAACCGCATATAAACACACATACCTCAGCACTACTTGCATGCTAAACTCCCTGGCAATTACCTCTACAGCGATAGGTGAACAAGTTTTGGCTATGCACATTAACACAAGCTGCCAAGAGCAGTTGTGTTAGTTTACTTAGCCAAGGGATTCCCTGAATCACTCAGCTGTGTAAATGCTTCGATGCAGGCATTTCAAGGGAGAGAACATGTCTAATTAGCATATGCATTTTCCTGGAATGTCTCATTAGCATTTACCACTGACATGGAGACAGTCCACCCTGGTGCTGTACACTAAAGCACCATGGAAAGGGTGACTCTGAAAAACAAATAGTTACCACAAGTTATACACCCTGTGATAACCTTTCTGAATTCCCCCTTTATTGTATCAAAAGCACCTTCTGTTTAGATATCTAAGTTGATGTTTAAGCAGAAGTCTATACTTACGCAGTCAAGAAAAGGTAAAATATTATTGTCTGTAAAAGTTTTTGGCATTGATTTCTTTTCAATTATAATAACTTCCTGGCCTCCACCAGGGAAATTTAATTGCTTTGTGTGCCTGTGCATGTGCCCCCCCCCCCCCCCCAGGGTGGGCATGCCTGTCCTCTCCTATCAGCACCTCAGACTTCCAAACTGCTAATCAAACCTGGATCATCATCACAGACAGGACTTTAACCCTCTACACCATACTGCTGATGAAATAGTCAATACTTAAGAAATAAATCCAGACTGTTCACTGTAAAGCCTGATAGTAAAACTAAAGCTGAAATACTTTGGCCTCATAAAGCAAAGACAGGCTTCATTAGAGAACACATTAATGCTGGGAAAGACTGAAGGCAAAAAGGAAGGGAGCAGCAGAGGCAAAGTTGGATGGGCAGTATTACCAAGGCCATAAATATGAATTTGCAAGATCTTAAAGAGACAGTTCTTGAGAGACATGCCTGGAATGCTGAAGTTCTTGAGGCCATGAAGAGTCATATTCAACTAAACAACAAAACAACAAAGCTATGTACTTACCATAACGTTCCATGTGAGTTGTTCATCTTGCCTTAATTCTTACAGATGGGTTCGGAGCCAATCCTCGGCATCGAGTTGGCCTACTACAAAGCTCGAGGTCTTCAGACAGCTCAAGGCCAAGTCCCTATCCCATGATGCACATAGAGTTACCTCAAATCTTGTTTGCTGCATATAATAATACCATATGTCATTCTATTACTCTATAAGAGAAAGCCATAGAAGGGTTGAGCAACCAGGAAGAATCTAGTATCTCAGTCTTCGAAAAACCCTGGAGGGGATAGGAGGGTGGGAAGTAAGAATGAAGGCGAGATGAACAACTCACATGGAACGTTATGGTAAGTACATAACTTCTTTATGTGAAGTTGTTCCATCTCACCGTTCATTCTTACAGATGGGTAGCGTCCCAAGCACCATCTATCTTGGGTGGCACACAGATGTATGTTTTTCAGGACAGTAGACCCAAAGGAGGCCCTGTCAACTTTGTAATGAGTGATAAAGGTATGAGGTCTTGACCAGGTGGCCACTGCACAAATGTTGTCTATAAGAAGTCTAGCAGAAAAGGCAGATGATGTAGACACTGCTCCAGTAGAATGAGCCTTAATTTTGTGTTGTAAAGGCATATTAACAGCTGAATAAACAAATGTGATACAATCGGATAACCACTTAGACAGAGTTGTTTTAGCCACTGGCATACCTCTTCTGGAATCTGAAAAGGAAACGAAAAGCTGTTCTGATTTTCTAAACTCTTTAGTCCTATCCAAGTAAAATCTGAGCTGTGTATGAATATCAAGCTTGTGCAGCATATATTCTAAGTTGTTGGAGTGTTTGGGGAAGAACACTGGAAAATCAATAATTTGGTTAAGGTTAGTTTCAGAACAAACTTTAGGCAAAAAAGAGGGATTAGTTTGCAGTGAGACTCTGTCAGCATGGAAAATCAAATAAGGAGGCTTTATGGACAAGGCTTGAAGCTCCGACACTCTGTGGGCAGAAGTAATAGCTACTAAAAAGATAGTCTTCCATGACAAATATTTCAAATCACATGAGGAAGCTGGTTCGAAAGGAGGGAGAATAATGTGAGAAAGCATAAAATTTAGATTCCATGGGGTATAAGGGGATTTCAAAGATGGTCTGAGATGAAATGACCCTTTAAGAAAGACTTTGGATAGTTTTTGTGACATTATGTTCAATCCTTCAAATCCAAGGTGAAAATTAGAGATAGCAGCAAGTTGAACCCGAACTGTTGCTGCTGCAGCTCCTTTTTTGAAAATCATGGTCAATAACTCTAATATGGAGGCCATAGGGGCTTGGTAGGGATCAATGTTATTTTGAGAGGCCCATATAGAAAATCTTTTCCATTTGCTAAGGTATAACTTCCTTGTAGAGGATTTATGAGAGGATATTAGAATGTGCTGCATTTCATTTGAAAGGTTATGGAATCTGGCTATGTTGGGAATTGGAGCAGCCAAGCTGTCAGCCTGAGGGACTGAGGAGAGGGATGAAGTTCCCCCGACGAGTGCGTCAGAAGATCTGGAACTGGGTCCAGAATCCAAGTGTCCTCCAATTGATGTAGTCAAAGGAAGGGGAACCAAATCTGATGAGGCCAATGAGGGGCTATTAGAATGATGGTCCTTCCCAGGGCTTTTGCTTTCTGTAGTACTTTGGGTATCAAGGGAATTGGTGGAAATGCATAGAGGAGACCCGGAGGCCAATCATGTACAAATGCATCCCTTGGGGCTTCCCCTGGATTGGGAATCAGGGCAAAGTAGCAGTTGCATTTGGTGTTCACATGGTTGGCGAATAGGTTGCAGCAAGGCTGGCCCCACCTGCGGAATATCTTGTCCACTATTTCTTTCTTGAGGGACCACTCGTGAGGCAACAAGATTGCTCTGCTCAGCTTGTCTGCTATCATGTTGGATTTCCCCAAGATGTGCATTGCTAACAGAAAGCGCTGGGTTGATGTAGCCCATTGCCATACTCTTAGGGCCTTGCGTCAAAGGGGGTTGGACCTGGTTCCTCCTTGTTTGTTCAAGTACCAAACCACTGACATGTGACCCAATGGTATGGCTAATATTGCAGCTGCCATCATGCCTAACAGTTTTAGTACTTCTGATGCTGGAGCCTTGTTTTTGGATATGATATTGTGGACCTGCTGATGGAGTATTAAGACTCTTTCTGCTGGAAGTCTCAAAATGGTGGTGTCCAATTCTGCTCTGATAAAAACGATATGTTGCGATGGTGACAAGGCAGATTTTCCTGAGTTTATTATAATGCCCAGATGACTGCAGAGTGAAAGAGTGGTGTCCCTGGCTTGTATGAGCTGATGCCTGGTGGCAGCAGTGAGGAGCCAATTGTCTAGGTAGGGAAACACATGGAATCCTAAACGTCTCAGGTGAGCCATGACCACTGACACACATTTGGTGAACACTCTGGGGACTGTAGTGAGACCAAAGGGCAGGGCTCGAAACTGGTAATGACTGGCTCCCAGCCAGAAGTGCAGATAATCCCTGGATGGTCTGGCCATTTTTATGTGGTAGTACTCATCCTGAAGCTCTATCGAGCACATCCAATTGTCTTTCCCTAAAAAGGGAAGTATCGACTGAAGTGTGACCATCCAGAACTTCTCTTTCTTGATAGATCGGTTTAGTCTGCTGAGGTCCAAAATAGGTCTCCAGTCCCCTGTCTTTTCCGGAACTAAAAAGAATCTTGAGTAAGTTCCGGATCCTATCTGGTCTGCTGGGACTGGTTGGATGACTCTTTTTCTTAGCAACGTTTGGACCTCTATTGTTGCCTGTTCCCTGTAACTGGATGGAACGTCCAGGATTTATCTTGTCAGTGGAGGCGGTGTGGTGAAAGGAATAAAATATCCTCTGGAAATGATATTTTGTACCCAGTTGTCATTTGTTACTTTGAGGCAGGCACCTGGAAACAAAGATAAGCGACCCCCGACTGCCTCCAGAGTAGGACAGTCGGGCCTCATTTCAGGAGCGTTGGTAGGGCTTCTCAAAGAACTGATCTCTGTCGCCCTGGTTTTGTGGACCCCCTCTGTTGCGAGGGCGGCGTCTTCCATTATTGCCCCCTCCTCTGCCCCAGGAGGGGGGTTCACCATGTGTGTCCTAAAAAGCTCCTTGGGCTTTATGGAACCACATTTTTCCTCCCCTTTGATCTTTGCGGTAGGGTCTGGTAGGGGTGGAAAAATGGACTCCGACGGCAGACAGAGTCTTTCCTTCCTGCTCACACCTGGTAAAAGTGAAGGAACACAAGCAAATCCAGGAGTGTCTCCTAAGAGTAATTCCTGTACCCGCTGCCCTGCTTGCTCCATCAGCTGCATATGAAATGAGGCGCATGAATGAGTTTACTATAGAAATGAGGGTAGCAAGCTGGGAGGTAACTTTATCTGAAGCTCCTGCAGCTACTGTACCCTGAAGAGTATCTCTGAGATCTTTTAGGAGATCTCTTTGTAGTCTAGAAAAATGGGTGAGATAATTGACTGAATGCAGTGCAAAGGTCGTTGAACTGTACGTGCTCTTCCTGTATCTATCCATGATCCTAGAATCTCTGTTAGGAGGATGGATAGAGGAAGATGTTTCGGAAATTTCCTTTTTGGTGGCTGCCGCCACCACCATGGCATCAAATGGCACTCCTGTGGTAAGAAAAGATTTTTCCTGGGGGGCAGAAATAAATTTATTAGGCCTCCTGGGGACAGGCTCCATGGTGTCTGGAGACTCCCACGCCCTTCGTGAGACAAACTCCATAAGCTCATCGAAGGGCAGAGACACCCAAGAGGTGGAGGGCTGAGACCCGAAAGCTTTCAGGAGAACCAACTCATCTTCAGTAGGGTTGGTGGACTGCCAGTAACCACTCTGCCTAAGGATTTTTAATATTTCAGCAAAACAGATATCCTCAGAGGGAGACCGTGGGAACCCTTCTGATTCATCCAAGTCAGTATTGGATGTGAGAGTCTCCTGTGGGGAGTCTAAATGCTTCCTCCTACAGATTCTCTTCCTGGGAACCTCATCAGTGGGGACTTCTGGTGAGGTCTCGAAAGAGCATAGACCACCCAATGGGGCTTCCTGAGGCTCTGGGTCTCTATGCTTAGCAAGGATCTGTGAAGCAGAAGCAGACACAGGTGCTTCTCTCCTCATGGCTTTGAAGGCACCTCTGCTCCGATGAGAAGGGACCAATGGATCCGAGGAAACCATCGATACCCCCAGCACCGGGACAGTGGGCTCCGAGCCAGAGGTAGGAGCACAGCTCATCCGAGCCAAAGGCCCAAGAGGCAAAGTCGGAAGAGACAAGTCGATCTGACTATCCTCCCTGGACCCAACCAGAGAGTGTCAGCTCCTAGATTCCTCAATCGGCACCGAGGACGTAAGAGTAAATGGAGCCAAGGACACTGGAACAGGCTTCAGCTCTGAAGGCTAAACGATCACCAAGTCTGACTCCTCTGGCTCTGAAGGACTGGTATGGCTTGGAGGAGAAAAAGTGGTAGATGGTAAAAGGGTCTTCAGTTCCGAAGCTGTTTGGGTCGGAACTGATAAAAATTTAGCAAAAGCCTGTGCCTGTAAAAGCTTCTGCACTACACAATCCACATCCAAATCGGAAAGGCTTATCGAAGACCGAGATGAGTGGATAGAAGGAAGTACAAATTACAGGAGTGGAGATCTAGGCACTTTGAATACCGGTTCCAGGACTGGGGACTGGCTCCAAATGGACAAGATGGTCAGCTCCAAAGGCTATGGAGCCGACGTCGAAGGTTTTTAAGATTTTTTTTACCTCAGAAGAAGTAGAAGCCTTAGAAGACTTTGAGGATTTGCAAGACCTGTCCTGGTTACTCAAAGCTTCTTGAAAAGACAGTTTGACTAAACCTCTGTCAATCAGCTTTCTCTTTCTCTCCTATAGAACCCCAGAAAAGAAAGAATGACAATGCAGCAGCTTTCCTGAAGGTGCAATGCTGCCAAACAGTATACACAATTTACATGACTGTCAGTGACAGACATTTTCTGTCCACATTTAGGACATTTCTTATACCCTGGTTTAGGGTGTTTATCCTTATCCTGGTTAGCCATACTAGAACACACAATCTCAAAAGAGGGTAATGTAATGAACAAGACACACCCAAAAAAATTATCAAGCAAGCCTTTAAAACTATGGGCTAAAATACTAATAATCACACACACACACACTATATTTATCTAAACAGTCTAAAATCTATATATCTAAATATATTCAAAAGCTGTGACAGAAAGTCACTATTCAAAAGCACACAACTACTATTTAAAACTACAGTGAAGATTTAACAAGGCCTAAAACAAAATGAGGCCAAGAGAGCTAATACTAGTAAAGAAAAAAGGCACACCATAGGGAAGGGAATCTACACAATAAGCTATAACAGCTAAGATAATGCTAAATAGAGATATATCAAAATATTTAAGTAAATATTTATATAAATTTGAAGAAAAAAGTTTTGTACTGGCCCGAGCTATGCGAGAACTTCCAATCGATTGCAGCGACAAACTAGATCTGAGGTAACTCTAGGTGCATCATGGGATAGGGACTTGGCCTCGAGCTATTGGAAGACTTCGAGCTTTGTAGTAGGCCGACTCGGAGCCGAGGACTGGCTCCGAACCCATCCATAAGAATGAATGGCGAGATAGAACAACTTCACATCAATGTTTTACAGCTTTATTTTGAGTGTTGCCTTTTAACAGTTTTATTTTGAGTGTTTTTGTTGGTTTCTGTTAAGACAACAGGCTCGGCTGTTTTTTTTGGTTGTGTTAATGTTTGGCAAGGGTTTTACTAACCGCACTGGAGAATGTAGCACAATCATCGATTGTGAGGATGTCCAATCTGGACCATGAGTGTTAAGACTTTCTGCTTTAAGGACTTCCAAGATGTCTGCACACTGATCAACAGCTTAACTTCAGCTCTCCCAGTGTGAAAAAAGAAACTGAGAGATGAGGACTAGTAATTCTGCCAGTTTGGTGAAATTCAGTTACTGGCTAGTAAGTACACTGCTTGGATGCCAGCAAAGACTTAGAGAGCCTGAAAGAAAATCAACTAGAAAAGGTGAACAGAAAACATTGACTAGGAAGAATTCTGAAGCTGTTCAGCAAAAAGCAGTTCAAGCTCCAGCTTTGGTACAATTGATGGTGTCTAGTAATTTATTAGAAACTATACATCAAATGCGCTCAGAGCTGATTAAAATAAATGAAACACTGAAGGAGGATATCAACTCAAATTAACAAATGGCTGGGAAAAAAATGGATGAAACTTTAAACAGCTATTCAAATGAACTGATGAAACTGAAAAAAAATCAGTGGTCGAAATGAAGAAAAGGCTGGCTGACTATAATACTGCTCAAGAAGAGCTGCTTCAAAAAAATGGTAGATTTAGAAGACAAACCATGTACAGAAAAATCTCAGATTTTCTGCTGTACCACAGAAACTGGTTGGAACAGATTGTATTAATTTTATGAAAGCACAAGTAAGCAACTGGACTGGTATTCCACAGCAGGATTTGTTAACTGAAAGGGAACATCATATATATGTTCCAAACCTAGCTATGAAAAAGCAGCCAATACATGTATTAGTAAAGATGCAATCATACAAACAGGAGGAGTTGGTCCTGTCAAAACTGTGGCATAAGGGCAAAATATTAAAAATTGGAGACAGTAGAGTGCTTGAGGAAATGATTGCTTACTGTAAACAAGGCAGAAGAGAAGCAAGTTTATCCCAGCAATCAGGGAATTTTGAGGGGGAAGGTGTGAGATTCAAGGTGCTGTATCCAGCTTTCTTCAGAATATTTTTTCCTGGAGGATCACAGGTTCATAGAGGTGTATTTGAATACTAGCCTAACTGCTATGAAGGTACAGTTTAAGGCACACCCATAACTTGAGGTGAGAATCAAACCCTGTACCTTGTGTTTATAAGGCAAAGATCTCAACCCATATGCCAAACCCACCTCTAGGAATCCCTTGAAATTCCTTAACTGGGAATCAAACTGAGTCATGGCAGTGAGAGCATCAAATCCTAACCATTAGACTACCAGGTCCCCCTACCCCCATCAAAGTATTTTTTTATGTACACAGGCTAAGAAAGAAATACAAAAGTGTGTCCAACAAAAACTGAGTCATCAAACAGAAGGAGACAATGTTTCTCATTGTTCTGGTAATAAAGTCCACTGAAAAACTTTGGTAGTGAAACCTTTTACAAAGGAAAGGCTTGAGAGACAGAAAAAAGTACAGGAGTACCTTAGACTTGAACCAGAGTCTGGGGTTGGGAGATGGAGCTGAACAGAAATAAGTTCAACAACACTGAAACTGGTGAACAAATGTAACACTATAAAGCATCAGTCTCATTTGGGAAGTGTGGCTTTACAAGAAAAAGTGGATGAGAAAGGCTGGATTTTTGTTGACCTTGTTAAATTTGTTGGGGGCACTGCATGTCATTAATGTTTGGAAGGACACTAAAAGGAAAACAAAAGAAAGTGTAAGTAAAACAATTTTGTTTTTAACAGTATTGTATAAAACATTTTATGATATGAAGTGCATGTTTTATACTAAACCATTTTCAGTGATTGTTGCATTTCATAAAGATACTAAAGTAAAAAAGTACTTTTTTTCTTTTTTAATGTTGAGAAATATAGGCATTATAATATAAAAACAGAAAAAAGTCTGGGCAAAAGCATAAGAATTAATATACTTCAGTCTTCATCTGTAGGGGTGGAGGATAGAGTGTAAATGTGCCCTGATTATAATATATGTAGAATTGAGATTTTTTTCTTATTTTTTGCATAGGTGAATATCTGGATTAATGCCCTTGGCTAAATCGAATAACACATTTTTTGGGTACGCAAATAGGCTTTAAAATAAAAGAACAATGTAAATGCAATGAAAAGCTTTTCTTTAGCAAATACATGTTCATTGTACAGTTTTGAAGTATATAGCTGACGGCAGCTGCAAATACTGTTCTTAAGTTTCTATGGATACACTCTGACTACAGGTAAAGGCAATAAATTTCAAATGTTCTGGATATTATTTGCTGAAAGAAACGTAAAATTAAAAGTTACAAGGGCAAGCAGCTTAGTAAAAAATACTAGATTTACTAGAACAGGATATAATTTAATTTGTTTTAAAGATACACAGTGCACTTTTTTCTTAAGGCTAAAAGTTAATGATCTCTGAAAGCATACGACTTGTTTCTCACATATAGGAGGAGAACAAAGATAAGATAAGAACAGACAGCAATTAGTGTAAGAAGGAGCACTGTCTGTAATGTGTGTCTTAGCATGGATAACCTTAATTTTAGGTCAGGTAATGTTTGTGGGTGCAGCTGTTGATTTGGGACAATTTTCCTATCAGGAAGGTTAAATGTCATTACTCAAAGAGGTACACAGTTTAGTGTGCTTGTTTTACTTTAATAGGTTATTGAGGGCCTTGGAGGTGTGTAATTTTGAAGTGTTTCATTAAAACAAAAAGTCTTGTAAAATGTGGCATAGGCTCAAATGGAGACAACAAGAAACAAATGCATAAAGGATCAACATGCCAAACATTAGTGGGTACATGCAAAACAAAAGTCAGAAACAGACATTTAAAAAAAGGTGTCATATGTAATAGGTGGGAATAATAATGTTTTATCATAATGGCTATATTATCCATATATTTCTGGAATGTGAATGGCCTCAAAGGTATAGACAAAAAGGAAAGAGCACCGACTTATATTAAGAAATACAGAGTGCAAATAATAATGTTACAGGAGACACATTTGGAAAGAAGTAACCATGTAAATTTGATAAAGAAAGGATTTCAGAATGGATATTTAGCAGAGTATCTGGCATAAAGGAAAAGGGGAGCACTTATACTAATTACTACAGGAGCTCCAATAGTAATAGAAGAAGGAAAAAAAAGATAATAATGAGGGATTTGTGGTATTAAGGGGCTACTGGCAAGAGAGAAACATCACACTGATATGTATTTATATTCTACCTAAAATTGCTAGTATGGAACTTAAGACATTTTTGGGAGATATAATCAGCTTTCAGAAGGTAATATTATTTATAGGTAGGGACTAGAACTTGATTTCCAGTAGAGGAGATTATTTGGCTGACCTAGAAGAGAAAATATAACAAAGGAGAGTAGACTTCTGAAGGAATTTAAGAAAATATGTGGTATGGAAGACATGAATTCAGTAGTAAGAACTTGGAGAGAATTTGCATACAATTCCTCAAGATAAAATAACTGGGCAAGAATACACAGAAATTATATTTCACAGGTTCATGTGCATTGAACTGAAAGCTTTGACACACATACAATAACTATTTCAAATCACCGACCAATACCAACTAAGATAAAAATGCAGGGTAATGAAGTAAAAATGAGACACTGGCTCTTCCCCCAAATACATGTTAAATAAAAAGAAAGGAATTAAAGTAATGGGTAGTGGAAATTATTCAAGCTTTACCAGGGAAGACAGATTTCTTTAGACATTATAGCTAGTAAGTGAGATAAAATATAAGTGGAGAGTAAAAATAGGGTAGAAATAAAAAAAGAGATATGGTTAAGAAGTAACAAGAATTATTTATAGCAGCTGACAAAGATTAAAGTACTGCAGAATAAGGGGAATCTCACACAACACGAGCAGGTGTAACTCTGCAGAGTGCTAATGCAAAAATAAGAAAGTATCTTAATAAAATACATGAGTTTAGAAAGATTACTGTTAAGAGGCTGTTTTTTGATGACAACTCCACAGCACAAAATGTTTTAGCACAATGACTTAAAAGGCTGTTGCCAAACATAGGAAGCCTATAACAAGAAAAATAATCAGAGATCCTGTACAGGTATTAGAGGCATTTCGGAATTTTTATGAAAATTTGTATACAGCAGAGAAATATGGAACTCAAGAAAGATTACAAATGAAAATATGTATGGAAGACTTAACTATGCCAAGTTTAGAGGTAAATGAAGCTCAACAGTTAACAGTTAAGACAGGAGGTGATGAGATAAAAATTGTGATGTACAATCAATAAATGGTAGTCCTGTAGAAGTTTAGAATCTAGGAGGAAAGAAAGTGGTAAAGGTCTGGAAGATTTTGTTTAGCAGCATTTTAAAAGGAGGGGAAGCACCAACATATGGGAAGAAATATGTGTTGGCTGTAATGCCTAAATATGGAAATGACCCATCAGATCCAGTTTCATATAGGCCCATTTCAATTTTAAACCATGATTATTAAGTGCTTATGTCAATAATAGCTAAAAGACTAGCAAAGGTGGTGCCAAAATTGATAGATATGGATCATCGTGGCTTTGTGGAGGGGAGGCAAACCTTTGACAATATTAATAGAACAATGATGATCTAGAGGGAAGCAGAATCTAAGGAAATACCAGTGTTGTTGGTGGGTATTGATGCATAGAAACCATTCAATAGAGTAAGCTGGAATTACTGAGTAGGGCAATGGAAGCATTCACATTCCTTGATACAATCATAACGATAATTAGAAGGGTATATGAGGTACCTAAGGTAAAAGAAATTAAAGTGGGACAGTTCTTCTCTGATACGTTGTGTCTTAACAAAGGAACCTGGCAGGGGTATCTTCTTTCCCTTTGTTACTTACATTATACATACAGCCATTGGTAGAGAAAATAAGGGACTCAGAAATTCCAAGATATAATTTCCAGTGTTGCATCCATAAATATGTTCCATTTGGTTTTGATTTCCTTTGAGCTAGCAAAATGGACTTAATTATGCATTAGTTGTTTTGTTATACTTTGACTGGTCCTCTCAAGAGAATAAATACACCGATTGGTCCTTACTTGATTCTCTGACATGAGATTGCTTTTGCCCATGATTGGTTAATTAGCAGAGATTTGCACATTGATTGTTTCCACTAAAAGACCAATTTGATTGGTTCAACTTTTGTTTAGTTTTAGGGACAGCTCTCTTCGGTATCCTTTTAAGAAGAATATCTTTGCTTTGGATGGTATTTGGGCTCTGAGAGCTTCTTGTGTGTGCACATGCACAGATTTCATGTTCACTTGAAGTTGGTGCTCTACTTAGGTTAGTCCTTAGCGCTGATCATATGAAAATGCTTACTTTGATTGCCTTACTTTTCCATCATGTTAAACAAATGGAAGAATAGATGAGTGTGCCTCTCACTTGAGTCTTGATTGGCCTTTCTATGAAAACGAGTATTTTGATTGGCTTGCATCTGATTTGGTGCCGTAAGACTTTGTTTGCTTTAGACTGGACAAACACTAAAGTTAGATGTATTGGCTAGTCCCTCTAAGCCACAAACTTAATTGATCCCTGGCCTGTTTCGCATTTATGATTTTTAAGATTGAATTTGCATGATTAAATTATTATATTGTTTTATTATCAAAAATTATTAATTTTATTAGTATGTTTTTTGAAGTGAGCTCACAGATTTAAGTTTCTACTAATGATCGTTCCAATTTGTGTATAATATGAACTTTTGATGAGTTAGAACTCAGTGTTTATACTGACAGAGTCCCCAGCTACCTAAATCCTGAGAGATCTCACAAAAGAATATTCCTGATCACTATTGAGTCAAATAGCGCTCATCCCCTAGAGACCAGATCCAGCTTGTAATGAATAACAAAGGTATGAGTGGATGCCCAGGTAGCTGCTGCACAAATATCATCAATAGAAGCTCTGGAATGAAAGACTGCAGAAGTGGCTACTGCCCTTGTCGAATGTATTTTAACAGGTCCTGGTAGCTGCACTTTCCTTTTGTTATAAATGAAAGTTATACAGTCTTTAAGCCATTTAGATAGACTAACTTTAGAAACATATTTTCCCATAGTAGCAGGAGAGAAGGAAACAAGCAACAGGTCCAATTTTCTGGTTTCCTTTGTTCTGTGAAGGTAAAAACACAATTGTCTGTGCACATCTAGTAAATATAGACAATATTCATCCTTGTTTGAGAAGTTGGGGTAGAAAACTGGAAGGTGAATAGTCTGATATTGGTTTTGGACATTGTCTTTGGTAGAAAAGGATTTGTTGACAAGGAAACCCTGTCTTTATGGAAAATAAGATATGGAGGTTTGCAAGATAAGGCATGCAGTTTAGGTATCCTCCTTGCAGAAGTAATAGCTGCCAGCAATAATGTTTTCCATGCTAAAAACTTCAGATTGCAAGTTGCAGAAGGTTCAAAAGGGGAACTAATTACAGAATGAAGTACCAGATTCAAGTCCCAAGGTGCAGAAGGGTCTTTGTATGGGAGTCTGAGCATTAAAGTTTCTTTTAGTAAGGCTTTACAAAGTCTTTCGAATATTAACGTTGTGCCATTCAAACCATTATGAAAATCTGAAATTGCAGCTAGATGCACTCGTATGGTCGAGATAGATGTTCCTGCTTGAAAAAGCAATGTTAAAAACTTCAGGACCTTATCAATTGATGATGAGAATCGATCAAGATTAGTCTCTGAAGCCCATTTTGAAAATTTTTGCCACTTGCTGAAGTACAGCCTTCCAGTCAAAGGTTTGTGGGAGGCTAGAACAATTCTCTGAACTGAGGAAGTGAGAGTAGAATGCCTGGAACTGGAGAATCCACACAGTGAGCTTGAGATTTTGAAGATTCGGATAAACTAGTCCTTCTGGATGGGACAAAAGGTCTGGATCTAGTTCCAGTGTCCAAGGTTTCAGAATTAGATGAGGCCAAAGAAAGGGAAACCACACCTGATGAGCCCAGAATGGGGAAATGAAAATATTTTGTTCTTCGACCTGTTGGCTTTCTTTAGAAACTGAGATATGAGAGGAATCGAGGTAAAAGCATACAATAGACCGGGAGGCCAATCATGAAGGGCAGTGTCTCTCTCTGTGACTCCCCTGGAAGGGGAATTAGGGCAAAGTAGCTGCTGCACTTGTTGTTCGGGGGGATGCAGAGATCATAGCAGGGCTGCTCCCAGTGGTGGAATATCTTTTCAGCCACCAATGGATTGCAAGACCACTCGTGAGTCATTTGGATGGTTCTACTCAATTTGTCTGCAATCACACTGAAGCTCCCCAGAATATGCATTGCAATTAAAAAGTGGTCTGATGAAATTGCCCATTGCCATACTCTGAGTGCATCTTGACAAAAAGGGTCAGATGTGGTTCCTCCTTGCTTGCTGATGTACCAGATTAATGACATGTCTGTTTGAATCACAATTGTTCCCAAGGGGAGGTTTTCTTGGAATGCCTGCAACACTAAGAGTACTGCTCTCATCTCTAGAACATTGATGTGCAAACTGGACACTAGCTGGGACCAACTGCCTTGGACTGTCTTTCCCAGATAATTCCCCACCCACCCTGCCTGGGACATGTCCGTGGTCACTATGGTTTAGGATTGAAGAGAGACAAAGGGTCTGCCTGACAAAATTTCACTGGAGTGAAGCCACCAACTCAGGTCTTTCTTGCATAAGTTGGTAATTAATACCAGATGGGACATTGGCTGATTCAGTAATGACCACTGGGATGCCAACAGCCACTGAAGAATCCACATGTGATATCTTGCAAGGGGAACTAAAGTGATGGAGGGTGACACTGATCCTAGAGTTTGTAGCAACAGCCTTACAGTCACCTTTTTACTGTGAATAATCTGACTGACTTGCGATCTTATTCTCTGAAGTCTTTCTGGGGGAAGAGACGTGATGCCAGTGTTTGTGTTTAGCATCATGCCTATGAATTCCAATTGCTGTGTTAGCTCTAGATGGGATTTTTTCATAGTTTATAGTGATTCTTAACAAGGAACAGGTTTGAAGAAAGTAGTCTCCTGCCTGTAAGAGTAGATGTCTGATGGGAGCGGTAAGAAGCCAGTCGTCTAGGTATGGAAACACATGGAATCCTAGCAGTCTGAAGTGGGCTGCTACCACTGTCATGCATTTGATGAACACCCTGGGAGCTGTGGTAAGACCAAAAGACACAGCTCTGAACTGATAATGACTGCCTCCACGCCAGAAGCACAGGGATCTTCTAGATTGCTTGTCCATTTTTATGTGATAATACATATCTAGAAGATCTTTTGAGCACATCCTATCATCTTTTCCTAAGAACAGAAGTATAGACAAAACCGTGACCATCCAGAATTTGGTTTGTTGAACTGATTTGTTCAACTGACAGAGATCCAAAATCATTCTCCAGTTCCCTGTTTTCTTTGGCACTAAAAAGAATCTTGAGTAAACTCTGGATCCTATCTAGTCTGGTGGGACTGCTTGGATGGCTCTTTTGTCAAGCAGTTTTTGAAGTTTTAAGACTGCTGTATCCCAGTGACTGGGTGGAATATCTAGGATTTTCTTCAATTTTCTGTCTTTTTCTGAGAAAGGGATATTGTAACCTCTGGTTATGATCCTCTGCACCTAACTGTCTGCCATTATTCTCAGCTGGGCAGGTAGATGCAGGGATAATTGTCCACTAACTGCCTCCAGAGGATGGCAATCAGGCCTCCTTTCAAGAGCACTGATAAGAGTTACCAGGGAAAGAATCCCTGGAACCCTGATTTTGTGTGCCCACCTCTGCCTCGTGCATGGTGTCTTCCATTGTTACTCCCTCCTCTGCCCTGGGGAAGTCAATGCCATGTGAGTCGTGGAAAGGTCCTTGGGACTTCTTGAACCATAGTTCTCACTTCTCTGGTTCTTGGAGTACGATCATTGAGGAGTGGAGGAGAGTATGCCCACAGCAGAAATGGTCTTTCCATCTTTCTCACATCTGGCAAGGGTGTCTATTTTTGGGGCCAAAAAGGGATGTTCCGTCAAACGGAGCACTGATGAAAAATACTTAAATGACTTCACAAATTCACATAAGTGCATCCAAGCATGTTTCCTAATGGCTATGCCCAAACCTGCTGCCCTTGTCATCCCTTAGGCTGTGTGCACAATTATGCTCATGGATGAGTTGCAAACAGAATCTAGGGTTGCCAGCTGAGAAGTTACCTTTTCTTTAACCCCTTCAGCTACTGCTCTGGTTAGAGTATCTGATAGTTCTTTTATCAGATCTCATTAAAATCTTGTGAAATGTGCCATGCAATTCAAGGACCTTAGTGCGAAGGTCGATGAAGCGTATACGTGCTTCCTGAATCTATCCATCATCCTATACTCTTTATTAGTAGGATGGGTAGTATGACTTTCATTAGCAAGTTCCTTTTTGGTGGCTGCCACTACCACCATGGCATCTACTGATATTCCTTTCGCTAAATGCTGCTGATACTGAGGAGCTGACAAAATATGGTCTGGTCTCTTTGGGATTGGCTCGATAGAATCAGGAATCTTCCAAGCCCACTGTGCAATCAATTTAATCAGATCATCAGTAGGCAGAGAGATCCAGGAGGTAGAGGGCCAGGTATGGAAAGCCTCTAGGTACACCAATTCCTCTGTGGAAGGCTGAAGGAAAGCCCAACCATGCCTCTGTTTCAGGATCTCTAGAATGTCCCCAAAGGAGACATCTTCTGGGGGTAACTTTAGAAAACCTTCACCTTCATTGAAATCAGTATCTTCAGTGAAAGACTTTTCAGGGAAGTCTAAGTGCTTCCACTTGCACTTCCTCTTCAGAGGTACCTCTTTGGTGGAATGGGCTGGAGAGGCATCTGAAGAAGACATGGCCACTATGGTGATCTTGAGGCTTCTGTATCCGCTGTTCCAGGGTAGAGGCTGGAGGAAGTTCTGGGTGAAGGGAAGGCAAGGCTCTTGGTCTGATAAAAGTGGTGTCAATTGTATGCCCTCAGTGAACAAGGCCCTCTCCATGGCCTGGAAGGCAGGCCCCCCACAGAGGAATGGAAGCTCGGAACTGAAATAGATGCCTTCAGAATAGTGGTCCCATCTGCACCAAGAAGGCCCTCTCCAAAGCCAATGCTGGTATCAAGATAATGTGTGCCAATGCTCTGAGAGGCAAGGATGGCTCTGGCAACAACAGACTGGAACCATGCCCCCCAGAACTGGCAACAAAGCTGTGACCCCAGGAGCTCTCCAGTTCTGACAGAACCGAAGAGCTCAAGGCTGTTTTTTGTGCCAGAGAAGTAGCTCTGACAGGCAGAGAGACAGTTGAAACTGGGAATGTCGGCACCAGAAACTCTGAAGGTTCAGCTGGAGTCAGAGGAGGAACAATCACTGGAGTTGAGATAGGTAAGGTTCCAGAGCCAGATAGACTAGGAACTGTAGAAGTGGACAATCCCCTCACTGCCAAGAGCTGGTCCACCAGCCTCAAAATATCAGATTCCTTGAGGCTCCTGGTGGAACAGACTGAAGAGACTGATAAGGATATGGGTTTTGCCAAGATGGGTCTTGGAGGTTGGTCTACGAAATGGTCTAGTGAGGGAGAATACTTAGTATGTGGCCCGTCTTTAAAGAGGAGTTCCTTTGCTTTTGGAGATGTCTGCTCAGAAATAGTAGTAGTAGTTGGTGCCGAAGCTATTAGTGCAGAGATGGGTATCAATGGTACCAAAGGTAAAGTCTTTTCCTCAGTCGGTTCCGAAGAAACTGTAGGAACCAGGGAAGTCTTAGGCATTTTTGATAATGGTGCTGAAGATATGTTGGCACTGAGCTGCTCCTCTTCTCTGAATGCCTATGAGGAAGAAACAAAGAAGGTGAGCTAACGTCCACTTTTGATTTTGGAGAACCAGATATGGCCTCGTTGAAATAAGTTTTAATAAAGCCTTTTAAAATGAGCTTGTTTTTTCCCTCAATAAGGGTCTGGTGACTGAAGCCATGACAGATGGCACAGTTTTCCTGAAGGTGCACTGGGCCCAAACAATACACACATAAGGAGTGTTGGTCCGAGTTGGTTAATTTATGCTCACACTTCTGGCATCTCTTGAAATCTTAAGTTCCCTTGTTTTTTCAGTCATTACAAATAAATACACAGGCAGAAAAGATGGTGGAAAAAGAAATTAAGATACTATAGTTACATTTTTTTTGTAAAGGAAAACTCATACAAACAATAGTACAAAAGATTTACCTAACAGTAAAGAAAGGAAAGGAAATTAAGTAAAGTACCAATGATGGTACAAAAAATTACCTTAACAGTAAGGAAGAAAAAATACCAATGATGGTATGTACAAGAAAGCACTACTTGTGTTAAGAAATGAAAGTAGCAATAAAGGAGCTGGGTATAAAAAAGGGAAAGAAATCACTAAAAAGAGAAATCTTCCTTACAGCAAAGAATTAGCTTGCTCAGGAGATGTTTTTATAGACATATCTGGCACTGAAAGCAGTAAATGAGAAATGAAGTAATCCTGTGAGAAGCATTATAGGTAAAGCTTAGCTCGAGAGTTTTGGAGTGCACGAGCTGGAATAACGGCCGATTTGGTTCCGATATTCGGAACCAAACCCACAGTCAAGGATTAAGTGAAGACTGACAACATCAGATGTTGCCTTTATTTAGAGACAATATTATTTAGTACCAGATAAAATCAGAAAAGGATACCTCAGTGTTGTGGAACATTGTGAGACAGTTTCAGCTCTTTTTGGAATATAATATTAATGAAGATAAAACAAAGGCTATAGCTGTAACTTATGTACCCATACATGATTTGGTCCAGCAATACCCATACTTATAGAGACATGATAAAGTGAAGTACTTAGGTGTATGGATTAAAAAAGACTCTGTTACAGCAGTCAAGAATATGTGGGAGGAGACTAAAAAAAGATAATACAAAAATTGAGAAACTGGAAACTCTTGTTTATGCCTATGGATAGTAAGATACAAGCAGTGAAAAATGTTAGTCTCTTAAGTTTTATATACAGGTCAGGCATATTTTTATCAACCAGAGGAAAATATATGGACGGTAATTTAAAAAGAGTTGAAAGATTTTATCTGGGACTGGAAGAGGGCAAGGGTCAAGTGGCATAAGTTGATCTTTTCAGTAGAACAAGGTGATCTGATTTGAAGGGTATTTTAGAGTTACACAGTTAAGGTTTCTATAGATAACACAAGCAGAAAGCTATAAGTCAAAGTGGAAAAAGATGATAGTTAAATGGGGGAAATTCAAGAAATAAGGAGAGAGAGTGTGAGTTTGGATGCAGATCCTTAAGGAGAATAACAACAGTTATACACAATATTATGTTCATGAAGTAGCTGAAAGTATTCTAAGAACTAAGCCAAAATGAGAATGGAGAAAAGAGATTTTGAAGATAGGGTTGACTGCAAATAGGCAAGAAGGGGATGCAGTTTATTGGAGAAAACTGGCAAAGGAACCAAGGTATTGGGACCAAATAACTAGAAAAAAAAGGTAACAGAATGGGAAGATGCTAATAAGAAATTTGGACTGCAGGCTACATCCTGCCTCCCTTATCAGGGATTGATAGAGTACAGACAAAAAGAAAGGGAAAGGGGAATTCTGAATGAAAGACCTGCTCTGTTAGAGTTTTTATCTAGGAGAGAAGCGGCACAAAAACTAAAGGAATCAATTAGAGGAGGTCAGAGAAAATTGGGAAGAGAGACTGGATAAGCATAAAAAAAGACCAGCAAAATAAAAATAACATTTTAATAACATAGATCACATTCAGTAAGCACTTTCGTCTTAACAAGACTTCTTCAGACTGAATGGATAAAACTCTCACAGATCTTGAAATAACAATAAATCCCATGACTTAATTGAGTAATTAATGCCTAATTCTCTTCCTTTTCAAATATACGTTAACATTTTCATCATTGAGCCCTGGAGGATTTCACACATCCAATTTTACTTGCCAGCAATTTTCTTTTTTCTTATTTGTAGAATGTACAAGCAATTCACAAAGACAGAATGAAAAGGCATACATATGGCTCCCAAATATGCAATAAAGTCTAGAAGATTTAGGAATTTTGCTTGGAAGTGTTTGCATAGATATTGTATACCCCAAGTAGACTCCAAAGAATTTTTCTTTAGGTAGACCCAAATGTTGGAGGTTTGATGGGGAAGAAAGAGCTAAATGGGAACATATTTTGGGGAGTGTAATGAGTTGGCAGACTTTAAAAACTCCCTAAAGAGTACTCTGTCAGAAATACTGGGTGAGCAAATGGGTGTAACTAAGGAAAAAATATATTTTTTTAACTGGGATACAAGATCTGGATTCCCTACACATAGTAAGGACATGTTAAGTTTAATTCTGGTGGCTGTCAAAAAAGGAATTACTAGAAAGTGGAAATCAAGTCTGAATTAACTGTATATGAAATATAATGAATATTACAATAGAGCTAAAAGAACTCAAAATTGGATCTTTAGAAAAGGGTAGCAGCAAATTACATAGAAAAAATGGAAGTTGTGGGAACAATAAAAGCAGAATAATGTTTTAGAGGAATAGTGAGATTTAAGGAAATGTAGGAAGGAAATGAACAATTTATGTAATGGTTGACTGATGAACATCATCATCTTCTTTTGGCTGTTCCCATTAGGAGTCACCACAGTGGATCATCTGTTTCCATTTCTTCCTGTCCTCTGCATCTTGCTCTGTCACACCAACTACCTGCATGTCCTCTCTCACCACATCCATAAACCTTATCTTAGGCCTTCCTCTTTTCCTGTTACCTGGTAGCTTCATCCTTAGCATCTTTTTCTCAATATACTCAGCATCCCTCCTCAACACATGTTCAAACCAACGTAATCTTGCCTCTCTGGCTTTGTCTCCAAACCTTCCAACCTGGGCTGACCCTCTAATATACTTATTGCTAATCCTGTCCACCCTCATCACACCCAGTGCAAATCTTAACATCTTTAACTCTGCCATATCCAGCTCGAACTCCTGCCTTTTGTCAATGCTACTGTCTTCAACCTATATAACATAGCTGGTCTCACTACTCTCTTGCAGACCTTCCCTTTTACTCTTACTGGTACTCGTCTGTCACAAATCACTCCTGACACTCTTCTCCGCCCACTCCATCCTGCCTGTACTCTCTTCTTCACCTCTCTTCCACACTCACCATTACTCTGAACTACTGATCCCAAGTATTTAAACTCATCCACCTTCACCACCTCTACTCCTTGCATCCTCACCATTCCTCTATCCTTCCTCTCATTCACACACATATATTCTGTCTTAGTCCTGCTGATCTTCATTCCTCTTCTCTCTAGAGCATATCTCCATCTCTCCAGGGTCTCCTCCACCTGTTCCCTACTCTCACTACAGATCATAATGTCATCTGCAAACATCATAGTCCACAGGGACTCCTGTCTGATCTCGTCTGTCAACCTGTCCATCACCATTGCAAATAAGAAAGAGCTCAGAGCTGATCCATGATGTAATCCCACCACCACCTTAAACGCATCTGTCACTCCCACCACAGACCTCACCGCTGTCACACTACCCTCGTACATATCCTGTACCACTCTTACATACTTCTCTGACACTCCCAACTTCCTCATACAATATCACAACTCCTCTCTAGGCACCCTATCATATGCTTTCTCTAAGTCTACAAAAACAAAATGCAACTCCTTCTGACCTTCTCTGTACTTCTCCATCAACAATCTCAGAGCAAACATCGCATCTGTAGTGAAACCATACTGCTGATCACTAACCATCACATCCCTTCTTAACCTAGCTTCCACTACTCTTTCCCATAACTTCATGCTGTGACTGATCAGTTTAATCCCTCTGTAGTTACTACAGCTCTGCACATCATCTTATTCTTAAAAATTGGTACCAAAACATTTTTCTCCATTCCTCAGGCATCCTCTCACTTTCCAAAATTCCATTAAACAATCTGGTTAAAAACTCCAGTGACATTTCACCTAAACATCTCCATGCTTCCACAGGTATGTTATCTGGACCAACAGCCTTTCCATTCTTCATCCTCTTCATAGCTATCCTTACTTCCTCCTTGCTAATCCACTGATTGATGGTAATTATACAAAACAATATATGTGATGTATAATGTTAAAATGTTTTGTTTTCTTTACATAAATGTATGTTTGCCTATGTCCTAACTGATAATAAAATAAAAGTGTTAAAAACGACTGTCTGCTTTAGGCAACTTTTTGAAAATATATTTTAGGAGTATGTCATTTATAAATGTGTTTAAGTACAGTAGTAATATGGGCATAAATGTTGTATATATTACTCCTACAAGTATAGACATTTCTACAGTGGAACACCTATATATGTTAAAAAAAAAAAACTTTGGTATCTAGATCTAGTTGTTTTCAGATCATGCTCTTTCGTGGCTTACAGTTAACACTGAATGGTTTTGATCTGAGAAACAATGACAACTTGGTATATATTTCTTTATAGATTAACTTTTGTTTTTGGCAATGGCTATCAGTACAAATACTGCATTTGTAAGTCTATAGTTCTGTGGTTAGGGAGACCCCAGTAAGTTGGAAATCCTTAAGCCTAAACTTCACAATCTGTTAAATAGTTATATCAGGGATAGAAAAGAAGAGGTTAGTAGTATTTCAAAGTGTTAAACAAAGAACTTAAGCAGACAGGCACACTGATTAACATGGAACTTACAGCAGCAGAGAGTGAAGAATAAATTCAAAAAGGCTATGGATGATATACTACAATGTGTCAGAAAGGCTTTAAGATACCTTGATTCTACCCTTGCTTCTTGGAAGTCATATGTAATGAAATTAACATAACAAGAAGCTAGCAGGATGCAAAAAAGTTCGATATACTCAGTATGATAAATGCTTTATTCTTCCCCCAAGACGTATCAGAAGTTCCTCCATGAAATCAAAGAAACTTATAAATGTTATTAAGAAGATTTATACAAGAGAAAATTTCATTCTGAAAGCCACAGCTGAATTGTTACTTGAATGAGACAGAGACAGAAAAACAAAGTATTATATCACCTACTGAAGATGAGGAAATACTGGATGTTTTAAAAACAGTAAACAGAAAAAGTCTAGCCAGCATCACGGCACAAAAGAATAAAGTACTACCTATGTCCTAGGTGGCCTGAGTTTGTTTAGCAGCTCAGGTATTTGTGGTTCTAGCAGGGAAAGATGTGCATGCCCATCCCTGGAAAGAAGCTGTGCAAGCTTGGAGCACACTGCCATGGTTCCATTTCACTGGAAGAGACCAAGGGAAACAACAGTGAGATGCTTCCAAGGGTACGCGGGATGTCCTACTGATGTTAGCTCCTTGTATTAGCGACAGGATGTTCAGTGCTGATACCCATTGCTGAAATGACACATTCAGTGGCAGTCAACACATGCAGGTGATGGGGATAAACAGCTAAGAAAAACTATCCCCTGTAGCAGGATGGCACTGCTGTAGAGTCCTCAGTCTCTTCACTGGCTATAGATAGGGGATGGGAATAGGTCAGGGAGGCCAAGACAGTTCCAGTAGAGAAATGGTAGAGATTATAATGTGAAGACAAAGATAGTCACTAAAGGGTAAAACAGAAGAGCCCCAGTCTGAAAGCACAGAAGTCAAGGTGCAGGGCTACCAACTAGTAGACCTGAGTTTGAAACTTGGTAGAGGAACAACTAAGCAGCAGCAGTATCTGTGCAGAAGAAAGGCTTGGCAATCTACTTCCATAATATGGCACAAAAACCCTATGGGATCTTCTCACAGAATCATCACAATTAAATTTTGATTCAGGGCAGTTACTTGTTAATTAAAACAAAAGTGGTATCACCTTTTTTAGGAGAAAGAAGTAAAGACATGAGAAAGAAAGCTGGCAATACTAAATGAAAAAAAGCAATATATGATATAAAAAAGAAATTATGGAGGTAATGGAAAGATCTGTACGCAGAATGGACAACAAAGTAGATAAAAAATGGAAAATGGAGAAAATTTTGCAAAAATGTTAAGAAATTCTTAGAAAAGGACATTTAGACTGGAAGAGTTACAAGAAGTGGTAAGAGAAAAAAGGGATGATTATGCACCTGGACTGTATGGTTTAAGTTATGAATATTACAAATCCATGAAATGGCTTAATGATTAAGGTCTTTGCCACTCATGTACAAGCTACATGGTTTGATCCTGATCTCTGGCCAATGTATGCATGAATTTGCATGTTCTCTCTGTATCTCTATGGAGTTTGTTCTACCTTCTAAAAAACATGTTGGGTGTTCCACCTCAAATTCCTCCAAATTGAATGGAGTCATTAGCAGCAGCACAGACTCTAAGTGATGCCTATCAGGGGAAGAATTGTACAGACAATCCACTTTAGGCATCACCTGTAGTGCACAGTATCTTCTAGGTAGGAGAAAGTACAGTTGTGTAAAATCTTAATAACAGTAGATGTTGCTTCATCTTCTGTGACTGATCTTTTGTTTTTTCCTCTGCTAGGGACATCCCTAGAAGGAGACAGACTGAAACATTGCACTTCAACCCATGAAATAGATCTCTTACTCCAGCCACCCTGGGAAGAACATCACAGAGAAACTCCCATACCCAAAGAAGATGGTTCCTTGATGGCTGGTATGGACACTGGAACAACTGCACAGGACATGGCTAACCTCTGGTTCATAGTGGCAGAAGGGGCTATATGAGAAGAACCTAGGGGAAACCAGTGAGTGGTCTGAAAAATAAGCTGTGGCTATTACACAGACAATCACTAATTGCTGTGGCTTTTTCTTTTTTAGGTACAGTAGGAGGAGGGACCATATGAACAATATGGGTATCTATGTTCCTGCTGAGGGAGAAGCCTGCATGTAAGCAAATGCTGCTGAAACATGTCAATTGGAAGGTAAAGTTGTCACAATCGACGCCATAGATATAGCCAACCTGCTGGCAGTCAACTTCAGTGAAAACTTCACCACTCTGTCCCCCATTAGTAAACCAGGATATCCCCAGCACCTGCCCCCTCCCTTCATTACCAGGGAGCAAGTTATTAATGCCCTCTCAAAGGCAAAAAATACAGCCTCCATGGGACCAGACAACATCCCTGGCTGTGTCCTACATGAACTCAGGCAACAGGTCTCAGAACCATTAGGCACCCTATTCAACCAAAGCCTGTGCACTGACTTCATCCCAGCAAAATGGAGGACAGCCACTGTCATCCCTCTGCACAAAGGTAGAGCATCCACTGACCCAGGCAATTATAGGCCCATCATCCTAACTAGCCTGATCTGCAAGGGTGTGGAATGCATTAGCATGGACCTTATAAAAAAGGGCATTGACAACTTCCAAACACTTGAACCACACAGTTTTGTTTTGTCAAAGGGAGATCATGCCTGTTAAACTCAGTCACCTTCTCCGAAACAGTCACCAAAGCCATGGATGAGGGCAAGACAGGGCACACCACCTACCTTGACCTAGCCAAAACCTTCAACACTATTCTCAACTCGGGCATAATAGATAAACTCTCCCAGCTAGGCATTAACCCATATGTTGCCAGATGGGTAGCTAACTGGCTCACTGATAGAACCCACTCAGACAAAATAGAGGAAGCCACCTCTAGTAGTAGATGCATAACAAGCGGTGTACTCCAAGGAATGGTCTTGTGGCCTCTACTGTTTGGGATATATGTTTCTGAGGTGCAAGCCAAAACCAATGGTCTGTGGCTGAACAAGTTTGGAGATGACTGCAAGCTGGGCACTGTCATAAATTCCCCTAGGGATGTGAACATCCTCCAAGAGGGCCTTAACCAAACTAATGACTGGTGCCAGAAGCATGGCCTCAAACTGAATGCCAAGAAATGCATCATTATTCCCATTGGGGAAAATGGTGTCCCCACTAATTCTCACATTAATAACAATTCACTAAGCATGCAATCAGTAGTGAGGGACTTGGGCACCCAGGTTAATAGCAACCTGACTTTTGACCACCATATTGCCTCTGTTGTACGGAAGGCTTTCTACATGGCCCCTCTCATAAATAGGGTATTTCATCCAGGAACAAGGAGGTCATAACATCCCTGTAACTCCTCCCTTATCAGACCCATTACTGAGTACAATGCCCCCTTCGGCATGTACCTTGCCAACCACATGCAGCAGTTGGAGAGACCACAGAAGTTCCTGACCAGGAAAGTCCAGGGTCTCAAACACCTATCCTATACAGATAGGCTAAAAACCCTGTCCCTCTACTCAGTCTCTTACAGACTGCTCAGAGGTGACCTGTGTTTGGCATACAAGGCCATCTCAGACTCAGCCTTGATGGATTTGCTGCATATCTGTAAGTCAAACTCCATTCATGCAACCCGCATGTAAGGTCTCAACCTGGTCTGTGACATTAATAGAACTTGTTGGTGGGATAGATTTGTGTCCCAACGATTCCCCCATCTGTGGAATAGCCTTCCTCCCCATGTCAAGCAGAATACCTTACTAGCCTTCTTTAAGAGGAATCTGGATGACTGGAAGGGAAACAGAAAATATACCCCTGGGATCCAACCTGTGTCCCTGTTGGACAGGGAAAACAGGTGCTGACTTTATGGGAACATGGGTGAAATTCTTGACTAGGCTTATAAGGGCCTCCAGGCCACTAGCCTGGTATTGTTCTATGAACCTAGTTTTCATAAGCAGTATAAACATTTAACACTTCCCTACACAGTCCTGAAATATCACAAAACTAAATGCACAAGCAATACTCTTTAGTTCCTCACAATTCAAAAGTCCTTTTTCAAAGAAAATGTCACTGAATTAAGTAAAAATTAAGGTTAAGTTGCCATTTCTTTAAAGATATAATTTCTTCATTTCATACATAAAAAGTACAAAAGTAACACATTCTTTCTCACATAATTGGCCTCAGCTACAAAAATGAAGTACAGTTGTGTAAGAACTTACCATAATAGTAGATGGTCTACTGATCACTGTTGGAGTATTCCAAACTGTTGTGTTATCTCATCAAATAACCTGGGCATCTGGTTAGTGTACCAAAGCCAAATTCTTCCATAGAGCTATAAGTCCAACATATGACCTAAGCCCGCAGGTGTAATGGTACATAGGCGGATGAATGGGTGCAAATCCACAGACTACCTTCAAGCCAGTAGGCCTGTACAGAATGAGTAACAAAATAATACAGTAAACTAAGAAGGGAGAGGCAGAGACAACGGTCCTCCCTAAATCCATGAGGAAAAGGAAGGAAGTATAAGAGAAGGGGAAAGGTAACAGTGGGAAAGAATACAGCAACAGTGATCAGTAGGACTTCTACTGTTATGGTAAGTTCCTACGCAACTATACTGTTAAGGTAAGTTCTTGCACAACTATACTATGTCCAACTGACGGGTGATTCCCAAAGCTCAGGATTTAGAAAAATCATCCACTCTGTAATGTTTGGTAAAAGTATAAGCAGAATACCAAGTAGCAGGTTCTAGGATGTTCTAGAGTCAATCCCCTTGTAAAAGGCTCCAGATGAGGCCACTGCTTTAGTAAAATGTGTCTTTGCTGGAGAAGGTAAGGATTTATTATGGTGAATGTAGCAAAAAGTAATGGATTCAGAAATCTAGTTAGCAACAGTTTGCTTAGAGGCTGGGTTCCCTAATACTGAATCTTGGAAAGAGACAACTGGTCAGACTAGTCTGGGTAGGGAGGCCTCCCAGATCTACAGTCCCCTTATGGTTTGTCTAGGAATCTTATCCTAGGCATTTTCCTGGCCTTATGAGAAGGTCTAGTCTTCCTGCGAGCAAAGGAAATGGGCTTTGCAGGGTAGTTTCTCTGGTATCTGGGTGTAGAAATAATAAAGATCTGTCTACACGCCTTCATTATTTTACCTTGTTCTTGTTAATTTTTGAACAGAAAAGCAGCATCCAGACCAAAGAAAAGGTCCTCATTCAGAGGAGAAGATAGAAGTTTTGCCCTTAATATTTTCTGGGAGGAACTGACAGCATAACCATGCATACCTCCTTATAAATGAATCTGAAACAGCTGCTCTGGAGGAAGCTTCTACTGTATCACAGTTGTATTTTATGCAGTGCCTAACCACTTGGGAGGCCTGAACCACAAAAGATATGGCCTGCTCTTTACCATCTGGTAATTCTGTGGAGGAAAATGTTTTACTTAAATTCCACAGAATATTCAGTAGGTATTTAGCTATTTGGGTCAGATAATTCAGACCTCTAAAGGCAATGGTGGAACATGTATAAACCTTTCTCCCCAGTCTAATTGCTGTGCTGTTTTTATCTGAGGGGAGACCATTGGCGGGAGGTAGTAGCTTAGGGGGTTTTGTCTATAAACATGAAAAACACAGAATGGTCTGCCACTGGTTTTTATACAGAAACTTTAAATTTCCAGGTACTTTTTAAAATCTATCAGGTCTTTTAGGGGCTCGTGTCTGTGAGTCAGGAGCAGTGGAATTGGATGCAAAGGCATCAAGAAAAGCTTCCAGGGCAGGAAGTACAAGCACAGGATTATGGGTGCCTACTTCCAATAAGTCCTACAGTCTTTGTTGCACCTCAGAAATATACTTCAATAACCATTCAAAATGTTTCATCATATTAACAATAGGTTCCCTAAATGAATCTTCTTCAACAGGGGAGTCAGGAGAAAGGGAGACTTCATCATCAGAGTGGATCCGGGAAGAGTCGGCCAAAGGGTACTCATCCGAGTCTAATTCATCCTCTTCATCCTCAGAAGATGAGCCTAACTGCCTCTTTTGAGGATTGGTAGGAGAAATAGAAGTGGTAGTAGGCCCTGCAAAGGATGGTGGCTGCAGTGTCATTATGGCTTTAAAAAGGTTGTTGCGTCTTTCGGCTGTTCCCAGTTAGGGGTCGCCACAGCGGAACTCCGGTCCGCTAACGATTGGCAGTAGATTTTTACGTGCCGAGTTGCTGGCCCTGATGCACAACCTTCAACGAAGGTACGCCCATTCACGCATGTCTCCACACAGAAGACGCTCTAGCTGAGAATCGAACAGGACATCTTATTGTGAGGAGACAACGCTACCGCAGCACCACCACCGCAGTTTCAATGGCTTTAAAAAGGTCCTGTGAAAAATCCATCCACTCCTTTTCCTTGTACGTCTGAGGAGAGGAAACATTTTTGTTATTTTGTTTCTTCTTTCTAGGTGAGATATCTCATTTAACTAAATGTGGAGGTTCCGATCCCTTACATACTTCAATGAGCGACCCTAGTATTTCCTCTCTAATAAGGATCTTCTATATGCCTTTGGCTCCTTCAGAAATAATTAAATGGGGTTGCCCTTTCTCACAATCATACATAGCTTCAGTCATTTTGGAAGTGTGAACATCAAATGACATACTAACCTCCAATGGGGTTTGTGGTAGTGGACATCTGAGAAGGCACTGAACATATCATGGGCTCAAAACCATCTGTGGGTACATCCAAGTCAGCTGGGTAGTCATGATACCAGACTTGGATCTTTTAAACTTTTTCTTTTGAACGGCAGGATGTCAGGGTGGAAAGGTTTGCCATCTTTGCTTAGGTGAGACACTTAAGGTGCAACTATGAATTAAGGGGAGACAGTCATGCTTGTAAGGGCTTCAGGACGACCGACAAAAGTACAATTTTTATAGTTGTACTCTGAGGCACTTTGAATGGAGATCCTTGCAGGGAATCTGCCTACCACAATTGCACTTTCACTTCCTAACTGACATCTAATACAGCAACAAACAGTGATGCAATTGAGAAAGAACAGGGAAGATTCCCCAACATGGCACTCATCTGATGAACCAATGAGGGTCAACAGACCCACTGACAACTCGTACAACAGACCGATGGGGGCAAGACTTGTATTCTAACTGGCAGTGATACAGTCCAGGGATTTACACTCAAATATTTGTTTATGTACCCTTACACCCATGGGTTTATGTCATACATCAGATGCATGCTCTATGAAAGGTTTTGGCTTTGGTATCCCAGTCAGTCAGGTTATATGATAAGATAACCCAAATGTTTGGAATACTGCAACATCTAAGGAAGGACATCTTGTCTCATAAAATGTTTCCAGTAAAAGGTAAAAAAACACCCTGTCCCAATTAATGTGAAAAAAGATAATATATATATATATATATATATATATATATATATATATATATATATATATAAAAGGAAGTGGTGGTCCCCTGCAATAAGCAAACTCTACAACACAAGAAATAAACTTTTACAAAAAAGAGTAAAATCCCATGATTGGAGGAACTCCCTGGTCAGCCTCAGTAAAAGGTTGAGATCCCTCAAACTCCTCCAAAGCTAGTTGCCACTGATTCTAAAGACAACCACAAAGCATTCTATAGGTACATCAAGAATCTCAATGGCAACACTCAGATCTGCTCTGAGTTACAGCACAATGGCACTAATTATACAGAACCAACTGATATTGCCAACATCCTGGCAGATAGGTTCAGTGCTAACTTTACGCCTGTCTCACCTCGTAAAGGGCCCATCTCTACAGGCTAACACAGAAGGTCTTTGGCTAACGAAGTTCGCAAATGACTGCAAACTAGGAGCCATAATTGAAATTCCTAACGATGTGGACATCCTACAAAAGGGCCTCACTAAGACAAATGCCTGGTGTCAAAGCCATGGCCTCAAGCTCAATGCCAAAAAGTGCATTGTCATCCCTTTTGGCAAAAACTCTGTACCCATGAACTACCACATAGCCAGTAGTCTACTTAACACCGAAAGTGTGATAAGAGACCTTGGGACACAGGTGGACAGTAGTCTCTCCTTTGATAATCACATCGCCACAGTAGTGAGGAAATCCTTCTATGTGGCAAACCTCATCACAAAAGGTTTCTCATCCAGAAAAAAAGAGGTCATTGTTCACCTCTACTTGTCACTCATTAGACCCATTATAGAGTACAACGCCCCTTTTGGTATGTACCTTACAAGACATCTACAACAACTAGAAAGGCAGCAGAAATACCTCACAAAGAGGATTACCAGCCTCAAACAGATGCCCTACGCAGACCATCTCAAAAAACACCAGCTTTATTCATTTTTATTATTTTATTTTACATTTGTTAACCTGGAAAGTCTGACTGGACACATATCTATTTTCAGTGGAGGCCCAGGGAGAAAAGCTCCAATAGCATGTCATAAAGAAATTACACAAGAATTTCATACAGAGATATAGGTTCCATAGAAACATAAGTTATGTATAGATTAACAATTCCTTTAGCAAAGTCAGCATACAGCATTCTAGTAGTAGGATTTATATAGAATATAAAATATAAACACAAGAAAAACATTTTTTTTTGTCTTTCTAAATTATGAGTACTCTCAATATTTTGTTACAGAAATAACCAGTGATTATTAAGCTTTACAGTGAAAGGGGTAGATGCATAACTAGTAAGGGTTATTACAATTGTGAATCTATAGGGTTGGTGTATTTGGCTATTTGTTTGGAATGTCCTTCATTTTACATAGGAAAGACGGAAAGGACATTAAAGAGGCGTATTTATGAACACATGTATGATGTCAAAAAAGGAAAAGAAACAAATGCTATTTATAGGCATACTAAGACATGTGTGGGGGCCAAATTCCAATTTTTTGTTTTAGATCAAATAAAAAGAAATATAAGAGGGGGCCTTTGGGAGGAAAATATTGCCTACAAAGAGTTATGGTGGCAAGTGACCCTGGAGGCAAATAAAAAACCAGGGTTAAATGAATATATTTCCATTTTGCCCCTCTTGAAAATTAGATCTGCTAGAGTGTGATATTTTTTCCATTACTAGATTTTGTCAGTAGGTGGCACCCTTGTTGTATTTTAGGTTAACATTTGTACTAAGCATTCAGGTTAAAACAGTTTCTTAACAAGTTTTTTTAATAATGTTTTTTTATGAACACTTTTTAACCTTTTAACAATATAATAGAATATTTATAAATTGTCAACATTTTCAGGAGTTTTTAAAGTAACAAATACATCTATTTATTTATTTAAAGTTTATTTATTTATAACTAAGAATTAATTTTCATGGAAACAGGAAGTGATGAACTAATTATTTATTTAGTAGCTTGTAGGTTGATTTGTATGTTTTAAATGAGAACAGACTAATGATTGGTGCAAGTTTTAATGGTTCTATATATAAATATCATTAAGTAAAAGGTGATTTTATCTGATGAAGTCCATTTGGACGAAAACGCTGTAACTGTGAAGGCGTTTATTCTGTGGATTATTTCGTGATTCTGGGTGTTAATAAATTTGGAGGATCTTCTTCTACCTGCAATTGTCGTCGCTTTCATTTTTTTGCTTGCTTTACAGTGAAAGGAATTAGGGGACCTTTAGTAGAATTCTTGAACATGGTATTGGTGCAAATTAACCTGGGGAGTAGCATGAACAAAGACAATCGTTTGAGAAGTGGGTTCTCAGGAGCTTCTTAAATTGAATAGTGGAGGTAGTGGAGGTTATTTGGCTAGGTAGTGAGTTCCAGATTTTGGCAATAGTGCAGGCAAAGACAGATTTGCCAGCATCATTTTTGTGTCTGGTAACGCTTATTAGGTTCTGAAAACTAGATCGTAAGGCTCTGGTAGGGATGTGGGGGTTAATTATATTTTGAAGTGCAGGGTTTTTTTTCTGGAAGGTAGAAGAGATTATGTGCTATTGTGAATTGATTAAACAGAAGTAGTTGAGGTAGCTTGAACCAATTGAGTTGGTTAAGGGTGAGACAGTGGTGGGATTTGTATGAGGTATCAGTAGCAAACTTGGCTATTTTGTTATAACAAGATTCCATTTTGTTCAGATCACTCTGGCAAAGATTAGTAAGGATGGGAGAGGCATAGAGAAGGATGGATAAGAGATGAGTGCTTGCAATAGTAGCTTTGGTTTGTTTAGTTATAAAGTGTTTGTTCCTATAGAGAAGTCCTAGTTTTTTATTAACTTTCTTAATGGTTTGTGCTATATGGATGTCAAATTTGAGGTTATTGTCTATTTCTACAACTAAGAGTTTAGTGTGTGCAGTTGGAGTGATTTGAATGTTATCTTTGGAGTGACTGGTGAAAGTGTTGTTGAAAGGAGGAGCATGACCTGGGCCAAAAAGAATTAATTTAGTTTTTTTGGGGTTAAGAATAAGTTTGATGTTTGTGAACCATGTTTTGGCTAGAGTAAAAGTGTTTTGGGTAAGGATTTGCAGTTCCTTTAAGGTGGGGGCGGCACTTATAAGGTGGTGTCATCTGCATATTGTACTACTGATGCTGTGAATGAGGAGGAATTGATTTGGTTGGTGAATAGTGAGAACAATAGTGGGCCCAAGGATGGATCCTTGAGGGACACCTATGGATACTGGTAGCAGAAGGGACAGCTGGTCATGCCATAGGACTGCTTGCTGTCGACCAGATATAGCTTGTAAACCATGATATAGTGGAGGGGCTGAGGCTTAGGGTAGATAAAATTTGGAGAAGAATGTTATGGTCTACCATGTCAAAGGCTTTAGATAAGTCTAAGAAAATGGAAGATACAAATAGTGCCTTGTTTCTATTGTGGTTAACTATATTTGTAAATGATAGTAATGCTGTGATGGTGCTGTGGGATGGTCTAAAGCCATGCTGAATTTTGGAGATTAAGTTGTTTTGTAAGAGGTACCGAAGTAGTTGGGAATGTGCAACTCTCTCTAATATCTTGGAAAGAGGTGAGAGTATTGCAATTGGGTGGTAGTTGATCAGTTCTAAGGAGTTGCCCCCTTTGTGCAGTGGAATAATGTGTGATGTTTTCCACAGGGTGGGGACTTTGAATTCTGCAAGAGACCTGTTTATTAGGATGGACACAGGATAGGCTATGGCATCTGCTGCTATCTGAAGGAATTCGGCTGGTAGGGTGTCAGCAGCTAGTGTGGTTGGCTTGAGTTATTTAAGGAGTTTTGAAATCATTTTAGTGAGTACAGGGTGTAGGGAAAAGTTGGTGGTATTGTTCTGAGTAGTAGGGTGGGTTTTGCTAGCACCTCGTATAGGGCTGCTAGTGGTATTGATGGGTATGGACTGTTTCGGTAAAGAACTTGTTAAATCGTGTGGGAATGTTGTCATGGTTGTTTGGTAGTACTGGGGTTGGGGTGGTGGCCTTATGTCAAAGGAAAAAACTTCAACGACCAATACATGTAAGGTTCAGTTAAGGCACTTTAATTTACTTGCAGCAAGGAGACAA
This sequence comes from Protopterus annectens, assembly GCF_019279795.1. Lineage (NCBI taxonomy): Eukaryota > Metazoa > Chordata > Ceratodontiformes > Protopteridae > Protopterus > Protopterus annectens. Next base: position 454,851,637 of record NC_056746.1, read on the forward strand.
AAACATGCAAATACAAGGATTTGTCTAACTACTAACAGGAAGTATGTTCATTCTTATACTGTTTTACAAGACATGGCCTTCTAAGCTGACGTAATCAAACACAACTTTAAGCATTATACTACAGCAGGTGTTACTTCAGATTTTCTGCTGACATGACTAGATTTGTGAGAAACTTTTCAGAAAAACAACCTGGCCTTGGTGACCAGTACTTCATTTACAAGCATCTATTGTACACTGTTACTTTTCAAGGTACTTTTCTAATACAGATACAAGCAAATGCTGATTGCAGTTCATATTTTCAAGCAGGCTTTGTCCTAATTATCTGTTATTTCTACAGCTGTGTATGTTCTCATAGCACAGCGGAACTTCTTGTCTAAGTTTTATACAAGCAGTATTGTTCTATTCATTATTTTCCTAACGCAAGCAAAAATCATCTGCTTCTCAGTAAATTTCCAAGGCACAAGCAAGATTTAGCTGACAGTACACGGTCAAAAAGCAACTGCAGTTTGTACAGATTTATGCAGTATGAAATAGAATAAATGTGTTAACTCGTTTCAAGTTCTAAATGCACTAAGCATATTGCTAATACACACATTAATACATATTTCTCTAACACTTTACCTGGGTGTATTATGCCATTTATTGTAGACCAAAATATCTTAGGGTTGTTGGCATATTTTTCCTGCATGTTTTTGTAGTAGTTACTTTTGTCTAGTTTGATTTGTTTTTTGGCTTTGTTTTGAAGTTCTTGGTAGGTTTGCCTGAGATTACTGGTTTTGTTCTTTTGATATTGATTCCAGGCCAGATCTCTTTCTTTCATTGTAGTCTTAGTATCTTTAGTTAGCCATGGAGCATAGTTAGCTTTTAGTCTTATAGTGATGGAGGGGGAATGATAGCTTAGGATTTGCAGGAAAGTGGAGTTAAAGTACTGTACGGCGTCATCTAGAGATAGAACCTTTAGGGGTGTCCAATTACAGCTTTGTAGTGAATTGATGAAGTCAGTTGTTTTAAAGGTCTTTTTGTTACGTATTACTCTGAGGTTGGGATGGCTTATGTAATTGGGTCTGTTCCGAATTAGGTAGGTTGGTTGATGATCACTTAGACCATCAGGTAGACAGCCAGAGTGCCATGCTAGAGTGGGGTCAGATAACAGAATCCAGTCTAAGATGGATTGGCGTTTTGAGGTTTTGTCTGTTCTGGTTGCTGTGGATATAATTTGGGTAAATCTATGGAAGTCAATGTGGGTAGTTGGAGTCTGGCTGGAGCAGTTCAGCCAGTCAATATTAGTCACCTAATAGTACAGTTTCTTGTGGCATGGAGTTTGAGATCCAGTTTAGCAGGTTTTCCATTATAGTAGTGTTATTGCCTGGTGGAATGTAGCCACCTGCAATAATGATATGTTTGAGTAGTTTAGTTTTAATTTGGCAAGTATTAGTTCAACATCTTTGATTTCTTGAGTGTTATAATCAATTTGTTCAATGATGAGATGATTTTGGAACAATATCGCTATGCCACCTCCCTTTTTCTCTACTCTATCTCTGGTATTATGTTACAGCCAGGGGCTATAATCTTATTATTATGGTGTTCTGGTTTAAGTCATGTTTCAGTTAGCATTGCTATGTCTGGTTTATATACAGCTAGAAGGGCGTGAAGGTCGTGGATTTTGTTAAGTATACTTCTTGCATTTATGTTAATGAAGAGGAGAGAGGAGGTATGTCTATAGTATAGGGGGTTTGGCTGATTAGAGTCTGTGTAGGGTGCTGTGATGGGGCCTGGATTAGGGTGAATGTCACCACAGCAAATGAGTTTGTGGAGTAGGTGAAGATACAGTTTAGTTAGTTTGTGTAGTAATTTAGTATGTCTTAATGAGGAGTGAGGGTTAGTTCTGACTGACAGTTTGTAGTGGGAGTAAGAGACTGATCTAGAGGAGGTGAGGTCTAGTGGTGTGATAGGGAAGTTACAAAGTTTCAGGGGAGTGGATAGAGATTTGGTTTGCCATTGTGTGTGGGGGGGGGGTACTGATATGTAGTTGAGTGTGGTAACAGGAGAGGTAGGAGAGCAGGAGAAAGGATATGAGAGTACACAGGTAGACTAGTGCTTTTATTAAGTTGACTGTTGTTTATAGTTCATCATGTCTGGTGAAGAGTGTTTAAGGGTAGTAACGTAAAGTAAGTGGGTTTGATATACTAATAATGAGTGATAGTAAGGGTATGGTGAAGGGTGTTGGTTTGTAAGTGATATGTGTGGTGTGAAACTCTAATTGGGTGGGAGGAAACAGAGTGTGTGGTGTATAACTATAAATGTAGTTGATATGGGGTGGGTGAAAATGGGGGGAGCAGAGTGAGCGTAGCGAATGGAGCGGGGCAGAGCCAGTATGCCAAGACACTGGAGAGTTTGGAAGACTATCAGTGTTATGAGAAAGAGAGCCTATTACTGCAATATGTATCCTATATGGGTGGAAGGTAGGTATGCGGCAGTTAAGTAAACAGACTAAATTCAAACAAAATAGTCAGTATATCATAGATGTGTTGTGTAATTCAGGGAGCTGGAGTGTGGGCAGGATGGGTAGGAAGAGGCAAAGGTGCACTCTAGATTATAGAGGAAAAGGAGGGCAGTATAACTAAGAAGGTAACATATATATGGGGGGATGATGCCTGCTGCTAATCTGTGATGCAGCATTTGACCACAATAAAGTCAGTCAGCTGTCCTTAAGGGAGCACACTATGTAAAGTACACAAAACCAAGAAAGTTAACATACATTCACTACTTTCAGGCTATGGTTCTTTCAAACTTCTTTGCTGGGTCCATCGTTTTGCACCTACTCAGAGGCGATCTCTGCCTAACATACAAAGCTATGTCAAACCCAGAGCTACCGGACATGCTCCACTTAAAGAAATCCCACTCCTTCTGAGCTACACACTCTAGGGACCCAAACCTTAACACCACAATACACAGAACATGCTGGAGGGATAGATTCCTGTCCCAGAGACTTCCCATAAACTGGAACAAACTACCTATCTATATCAAACAAAGCTCCTCATTAGCACTCTTCAAGAAAAATCTTGATGACTGGATGGGAGATAGGAAATTCACTTCTGCTCGACAGGGCACAGGAAAACAATTTTCTTGGGTGGCAAAAGCCAGAGTACCTTTTTGGCTAGGCTTATATAGGCCCTAGGGCCAATTGCCTAGTAGCTACCTATATATATAAAATTTCTGCGTAGAAGGGTTCTCCTAAGGGGACTTATCTGCCAGACTTGGAAGATCAAAGCCAACCATCAATCCAATGAATATTAGAAGTGCTCTCTCAAGGGTGGCAAGAAAATACTGAATAAACTAGCAACAAGGCTGCTGTTTTCTCCCTTTGGATCTTGAGACACAGCATATATATACATATATATATATATATATATATATATATATATATATATATATATATATATATATATGGGTTCATGTCACTACATCGACATATTATTATGTCGACAATTACTGCAGCGACATGAAATAATCGACAATTGAAACCGACAACTGGAATCACACACTTTAACTTTACCGACAACCCGAAAGCACTTTTAAATGGAATGCTACCTTGGGCCGAGTACTAACATGGGTCAAGATGGGGGTGAAACACCAGTAATGTAGACGTACAAATCACGCCCCCATCTTGACCCATGTTAGTACTCGCCCCAAGGTAGCATTCCATTTAAAAGTGCTGTCGGGTTGTCAGTAAAGTTAAATTGTGTGATTCCAGTTGTCGATGGTTTCAATTGTCGATTATTTCGTGTCGCTGCAGTAATTGTCGACATAATGATATGTCGATGTAGTGACATGAACCCATATATATATATATATATATATATATATATATATATATATATATATATACATATATATATATATATATATATATATATATATATATATATATACATATATATATATATATATATATATATATATATATATATATATATATATATATATATATATATATATATATATATATATATATATATATATATATATATATATATATCGAAGGACTGATTCACTTAATATAAGTTTACTGATATAATGCACCTTTGAAGTGGATGACCATGATGGTAAAGAGGAGGTTGGACATCCTGTATATTCAGAAGACCAGATGGAATGAGACGGTAGCAAAGGCTTGGGGGAGGACAGACTACAAATGGTGTGGAAATTGTGGGGAGGGTATGTTTGAAGAAAGAGAGGGATATCATCAGAATTTGAATTAGTAATACAATCATAGCAATCAGATTCCAGTGAAAAGAACGGGCTGTATTCATAATCCTAGCCTATAGGGTTGTGATAGTGAGAAAAAGAGTTCATTCAGGCAGCAGCTGCAGGATCTAGTAGATAAAGCAGAAACAACATGAGTTGATGATGATAATGGGGAACCTGAATGTTCATATTGTGGCAGACAGAATAGTTTCACTGGACTGCCTGGATCCACATAGGTGCAGCAATACGAATAAATACAAAGAAGCCTTATAATAATTATCCCCAGCCAATTTCATAAGAAGGGAGCACCACTTTTTCCTGGATCAAAAGAGAATCACCACATTGATTTTGAAGAGTCTTTCTGAATCTTCTGAATCACCCTGAAATCAGCAGAAAGGGCAGAAATGCATATAGGAACATCCCAAACATGGGAATGTGAATGCATCTGTTTTCCAGGCCTGCCTGCAAGGAGTCATTGAATAGCATTTACTTACCTGTCTGTTTTGAAAGGAGGTGAACAGATCTACCAGAGGTCTTTCCTACATCTGGATCAGTTTCTGGATGACCTCTTTGTTGAGCTTTCACTAGTGAGGGTTTGCCCAGGACCTGCTCAGCTTGTCTGCCACTGTATTTTGTTCTGATGGTATGCAAGATGCTTGGAGAATTAAACCATGCTGAAGAGCTATCTCCCAAACCATCATAGCCAGCCTGCATAGACAGTAACACCTGATGCCTTCCTGTTTAACTATGTACTACATTTCTGTGGAGTTGTCGGTAATCACCTGAAGAGGTCCAGCGGACTATAGATGATGTACAAACTTTATGGCATGCATCACAGCCAACATTTATTTGATAGTTATGTGCTTTGGTCTGTCTGAATTGGCCCACAGTCCTTGTGCTTTTAACTCCTTTGACACTGTTCCCAAAGCAAAATCTGAGCACCTGATTAATATACATTGCTTTGGGGTGGATGAAGAAAAACGGATACCTGGATTTTGAGCCATCTGATCTTTCCATCAATGCAGTTCTGACTATATAAAACCCAAGACTGGAATATGGAACTCTAAAGGATGACAATGTTGGGTTCACATATTGTTGCTGTATCACTGAATCTTTCTCGTATGTAGTTGGATTAAGGGAATCATGAGAATCAAAGTATTCATGATGCCTAATATCCTGAGAATTTCTCTGGTGGTAGCCTGAAACAGAACAGAAAAAGTTCACAAAGATTTCCAGATACAAATCCATCTTCTCTTGAAGAAGGAAAGCCTTTTGCATTACAGTGTTTATTAGGCAGACTAAAAATACAATCCTGTGTGAAGAGTGAGGGAGGATTTTTTGCACATCTATCTGGAATCCCAGATGGTTTAGGAGAAAAGAAACCTTTGTTAATGACTTGGGATATATGGGAAGACACTGAACAGATAAGCAAGTTGTCCAAATAAGGAAAAATGTGGATACCTTGCAATCTGCAATGGGCAAATGCTGGCTAGGCATTTTGCAAACGTTCTTGGTGCAGTGGACAACCCAAAAAGTAATGCAGAGAATTGATAATGTGACCTACAGACACAAGATCTTAGAAATGTCTTGAAATTGTTTGCTATTGGAATGTGATGGTAAGCATCGGTGAAAACTAATTTTACCATGAGACTCTGAGATGGAACAAAATGGAACACTGTTTGAAAGGTCAACATCTTGAATTTTGGAAGTTTCACAAAACGACTGAGAAAAGGCAGGTCCAATACTGGTTTGCAAGAGTGCTCCCTCTTTTTAGTCAGAAACATTCTGGAGAAAAAAAACTTTGCCTATTTGTTCTGCAGGAACATATTCTCTGACACCTGCTTCTAACATGTGTTGGAGCACTTGGAGGAAACAACTGTTTGACTGGAAAGTTAGACATGGATTTCCTCTGAAATGAGGGGAATTTTCTACCTATTGCCAATTGTAATCTGCCTAGATCACCTTCAAAACCCATTTATCTGAAGTAATCTGTTGCCACAAAGGAGCATGGAATATTAGATACTGAGAAAGTGGAAGAGAAGCTGAAGCAGGAGAGGTAGGGAAGGTTACCAGATTTCTGCCATAGTCATTCATCCTCAAAGGCTGGAAGAATAGGAGGAATGGGGGCAGTATGAGAGTCTTCATGTCTAATAAATCATAGTATTTGCCCATTTCTGGGGTAACATTCACCTGTTTCCATGAAAATAGTTTACTATCAATATGTCAAATATCAAAATAATTTTTGACAGACATATTAAAAGTAAACCTCAAAAGTAAAAAAATAGAACGAGTTACAATGTCGAATCCGCTGATCAAATTCAGCAGATTCGGCATTGTTTTCATACACAGCACCTGATGTCTGTACAGAAGTTCATGTACAGTAAACTCCTATACCTGACATCAAGTTTCTGATAACTGTATATTCCAACTCCGAGATCACACTACAGTGAGGAAAGGGATGAATTTCCCTAAATGCACTGTACCACAATCTCTGCACAGTTCTTCAAATTTATATTAGCGAATGCACAGTACATTCGCTAATATTTATTTTATTTATTTATTTATTTTTATTTATTTATTTAAATTTGTTGACCGGGAGTGTCCGACTGGACGTGGGTCCATTTTCAGTGGAGGCCCGGGGAGAAAAGCTCCACATTAAAATAAACAGACATAGTTACATTGGATTACATAGCGATTAACAATTTAACATAGAAATTACTTACAACATATTTACAGATGAAGAACATAGTACATCAGTAGACAACTAGAATCTTTATCTGTGAAGTACATAACAGGCATTAACAAATGTAACAATGATAAGTTCTTGCTGTATAATAAGTACTAGGCTTATGAGCATCTGAGCTTGCTATAATCAAGGTAGTTAGTGGAGTGGAAAGAAAGGTAGTAGTTGGATGGGGTGGGTGATTTTAGAGTGGGAGTTGCAAGGGCATAGCCAGCATGTTTTTAGGTGCGCTTTTAATAAAGTTTTGAAGTTGGTGCATGATGGTACAGGGGTAATTGTGGGTGGGAGTGAGTTCCATAATTTGGCTATGGTGCAAGAGAATAGTGCTTCACCAGCAGAGTTATTGGCTTTAGTGATCTGCAAGTGATTTTTGTTGCTGGATCTTAGTGGTCTGGTGGTGCGATAGGGTTGGAGTAGATTCTGGAGGGATGGGACATTTAGTGGATGGTTTACTAGTTTGTGGGTGAGTGAGAGTTGATACCACTGAAGGAGGTGAGGGAGTTCAAGCCAGGCCAGTTCAGTTTAGATAACGCTTGAGCTCTGACACCCTCCTAGCTGAGGTGATAGCCACTAGGCAGGATCTTTTCCATGATAAAAACTGAAGGTCCACAGACGCTGTGGGCTCAGAAAGGTGAAGAAACCAGAGCCTGTAAAACAAAACTGAGGTCCCAAGGAGAAGTAAGATCCTTCACCAGGGGTCTTAAAAGAAAAGTACCCTTAATAAAGGATTTGCACAGTCTAGAAGAGGCTAACAAAACCATATTTTACCCAATATGAAAGTTGGAAATGGCAGCCAGTTGTACTTTTACAGAAGAAGAGCAAGCTCCCTGATGAAATATACTCGCCAAAAACTCCAATACCACTAGGACTAGAGCTGTGAAAGGATCCAAGTCCCTTTGAGAGGCCCAGATAGAGAAACATTTCCATTTGCTACAGTAAAGTTTCCTGGTGGACAATTTGTGAGATGCCACCAGAATAGTCTTGACTGGTGAAGATAAACCAGGAGTCCTATCTATCAATGGAACTGGAGCAGCTAAGCAGTGAGCTTCAGACTGACCAGATTTTGATGAGGAACCTTCGAGGGGTGAGAGATAAGATCCAGTATTGGACCAGAGTGACCATCTGGAACTTTTCTTTGGCAACATTCAGATTTAAGATGGAAAGATTCAGGATAGGTCTTGGAAAAAATGCCCAAGCTGGATTGATCTGGGGGGATGAGTTGGATGACTTGCTTCTTTAGCAGCTTTTCTATTTCACGTGCTGAAACCTCCCTTTGTGCAGGTGGAACATCTGGGAGGTATTTTGGGTGAATAGGTGGTAGTATAAAAGGGATGGAATATCGTCTGGTTATGATTTGTAGCACCCAATGGTTTGTTGACACAGACTCCCACTCTGACTGCCTCCAGAGATGAGCAGTCGGGTAACCATTCAGGGCTGCTGCATGGGCCTGTCTGAGAAAGGTTCTCGAGACCCAAAATTCCTTGGACCCCTCTGCCTCTGGGAGAAGATGAGTCCTGAGTGTCCTGGGAGTACTGAGACTTTTGGAACCACATCTT